>NC_091329.1:32744489-32890685 GCF_038502225.1 Cherax quadricarinatus | reverse complement strand
CGATCTCAGTTCTTGATTTTTATTTTAATTAATAAATTTTATTTCATTGACTTAAACTGACTGTTCCAAGAAGCGATCTGAAGAGAATCATCACTGACTAGGCAATCCTAGTTTTGATGATTCCTATTATTCATCCTATCATTTTTCTAGCAGATGTGGTGGATACATTGTTGTGGTCTTGGAAAGTGAGATTCTCTGACATTATCCCTTCCAGGTCCCTCACATTAGTTTTTCGCTCTGTTTCGTTGTTTGAATTTATTTTATACTCACATACAGTTTTAATTTCCTCAAGTTTTCCATATATGAGTTGAAATTTCTCTTTAGTGGACTTCATATTGCTTTCTGCAGCCCATTTAAAGATTTGGTTGATGTCCGCCTGGAGTCTTGCAGTGTCTGCAGTGGATGACACTGTCATGCAAATTCGTATGTCATCTGTAAAGACACGGTGCTGTGGCGAACCTCTCTATGTCAGATATGAGGATGAGAAACTGGATAGGAGCGAGTACTGTGCCTTGTGGAACACAGCTGTTCACAGTAGTTGCCTCAGACTTTACTCTAGTTACTATTACACTTCGTGTTCTAGTTAGGAAGTTGTAGATCCATCTACTAACTCTTCCAGTTAGTCCGTTATCACGCAATTTGTTCGCTATTACACCATGGTTGAGCTTGTCGAAGATTTTTGCTAAGTCTTTGTAATACATCTGCATTTTGTTTGTCCTCTAGAGCATCCAGAACCTTATCATAGTGGTCCAGTAGCTGGGACAGGCAGGAGCGACCTGCTCTAAACCCGTGTTACCCTGGGTTGTGTAACTGATGGGTATCTAGATGGGTGGTAATCTTGCTTCTTACACCTAACTCCAGTAAGGATGGACGCATTAAACACACTCGTTAATGGCTGACTAAGTTCCATCTTGCATTCCTTAAGTACCCTGGAAAACAACTCATCGAGTCCCGGGGACTTATTTTGCTTCAGTTTGTCTGTTTGATAACCATGTCCCTCGTGACAGTAATATTAGTTAATTTGAATTCATCAGGAACTGAATAATTGTTAATTAATGGAATCTCATTTACATTTTCCTGTGTAAAGACTGACAAAAAATATTCATTAAATAGAGAACACATTTCCAGTTCATTATCCATCAGCTGTCCATCCCCAATTTTCAGGGGTCCTACTTTTTCCCTCACCTTCGTCCTATACACTTGAAAAAGACCTTTTAGATTATTCTTTCATTCATTAGCAACTCTAATTTCATAGTCACGTTTAGCCTTTCTAATCCCCTTTTTTACTTCTCTTTTAAGCTGAACATATTGGTCAGTAAGGTTAACCTCTCCTCTTTCCATGCGCTTATAAATTCCTCTTTTCTCCATTAATAGATGCTTTAGCCTCCTGTTAACCTATTAGACCTAATTTCTCACTGGGGAATGTATATACTCTGAGCACGGTGTACATTATTAAGAAAAAATCATAAACACAGATCCCTTCGTAAATGTATGATCATCGTCAATAAAATTATCAGGTAGATTACCGCAATCGAGATCAGACAGGTGTTCCCTAAGTCCAATATAATGCGTAGAACGAAAATCGGGGTCTTTTACCCTATTATCATTATTCTCGCACTCCCAGGTAACATTAAAAGTGATGGATTTGTGATCACTTGCGCCAAGCTCTTCAGTGATCTCCAGATTATTTACAAGGGTTAACTTATTTGACAAGACTAAGGTCGATCAAATTATTACCCCTGGTAGGCTCTGTTACACGCTGCTTCAGAAAACAGTCCTGAACTGTTTCCATAAAGTCACTGGACTCCAGATTACCGGTCAAAGAATTCCAGTCAATTTGACTAAAGTTAAAATCCCCTACTATCACTATGTTATTGTGTCTAGAAGCCCTAACAGTTTTGCCCAATAGAAGTCTCCCTCTAGCGTGACTGTGATAGTGACTGTGATATTACATAATTTATCTTCTTCAGGCCCACTATAAAAGTTAATTACTGGGGTATTGTTAGTGTCTTCCTGTGTGAAAACCGAGAGAAAATAATTATTAAAAATCGAGCACATTTCAGTCTTCTTGTCAGTAAGATGCCCAGAGATATTTTTACGGGAACCTATCTTATCTCTAACTTTTGTTCTATAAATCTGACAAAAAAAACTTTTAGGTTTTCGAATCCCTAGCAACTTTTAATTTCGTAGTCCCATTTAGCTTTTCTTATTCCTTTTTTAACGTCCCTCTTAATGTCAATATATTGATTCAAAAGATGACCCTCGTCTCTTTTGATGCGCCTATAAACTCCTTTCTTCTGCCCTAAACGATATTTGAGCCTATTATTCATCCATTTTCGGTCATTTCTATTCGATCTAATTTATTTATATGGGATAAACGTTGTTTGGGCAGCATGTATAGTGTTCAGAAAACTCTCATATTGATAACTCTCTTTGTTACCCCAGTTAACAGATGATAAGTGTTCTCTAAGCCCATTGTAATCTGCTAAGTGAAAATCTGGAACCGTTACTGAGGTGTTCCTACTATCATACTTCTGGATGCTTGTGCCGAGTTCCTCAGTAATTTCTAAATTATTAGCAAGGGTTTCCTTGTTTGCCAGAACCGAGTCAAGCAGGTTATTTCCCCTTGTAGGTTCTGTAACAAACTGCTTTAAAAAACAATCCTGAACTACCTTTAAGAAGTCGTTAGACTCTAAATTCCCAGTCAAGGAATTCCAATCAGTCTGACTAAAGTTTAAGTCTCTTAAAATTACTACATTATCGTGCCTTGTGGCCTTAACAATTTCCCCCCAAAGTAGTCTCCCTTGGTCCCTATCCAAGTTTGGGGGACGGTATATCACGCTTAAAATTATTTTTTTCGTGCTCCTCTGAAAACTCTACCCAGACAGACTTTATACCAGTTTTTATGCAGCAATTCAGGTGATCTAAGACATACAAAGTGCCACCCCATCCCCATTTCCGATGTTTCTATTTATGTCTCGATTTTTCATGTTAAACCACTTCTCAATTATGACAAATACATCAATGTTACCCACACTTGCAACTAATCTCAGCTCATCCATCTTATTTCTAGCACTACAACTATTTGCATAATATAAACTTAGAAACCCTTCTTTCTCTTTTCTCTTCTTGTTCATTTCTGTTCTTCCACTATCCCTATTACTGTCCTTGTTACTTAGTGTCACTGGCTTTCCAATATTCACCAATAACTCTACCATATTCTGCCTATAACTGGTTTCCCTAAAACTCACAATATCACTACACTGAGACTTTGTTTCTTTTCCACAAAATCCCATATTACTATGTCTAGTTTAAACCCCTAACCACTCCCTCCAGTGCATTGGCCAGTGCCTCCACCCCCGGACCTAGATAAGTAAACTCCATCCCTGGCATACATGTAATTTCTGCCATAGAAGTCCCAATTATCTGAATGTTACTGTATTTTCCTTAGTGTTTGTCTAGACAGGAATTGACAGCAATTGCTCTGGACAACCATTGATTTCCAAGTTTTCACCTTGGCAAAATGCCACATATCACAGCTCTTCCTCCCTTCTTCCTAATTGTGTCTATCACTAACCTATAACTGCTAATCAGGTCCTCATTCTTACATCTGCCAACATTGTTGCCTCCTGCACAGAGACAAATAATAGGTTAACTCCCATTACCTCTTATGATGTAGTCCAGATGGCTATCAATATCTTTCATCCTAGCCCCTGGAAAACAAACCCTCTGCCTCCTGTTCCTATCTCTAAGACAAAAGCCCCTATCCATAAACTTGACCTGACTGCCTCCATCTGAAACAAAGTTCTTTCCTTGGCTGGTGGCGTGCATGACGTTCTCGGCGGTCCTTGTAGTGATGGCCTTTGCTGGGATGTCTTCACTGGCTGGTTTTGCTGGGTCGTTAAGTGTTCTTTGTTGGAACTGTCTTTGGCAAGAGGTCTTGAAAAGTCGATTCACATTTGTCCGATGACAAGGAAAAGAAGTTGCTGGCTTTCACAGCAGTCTCCTGGACCCTCTTCAGCTTCTGCTCTGTCTCTTCAGTTACAACTAGCATCCATTCATTGGTCCGATCATCAACGATGTTGCTCCGGGGATAATCCTTGCATATACCCTTTAGTCCTTGAATTTCTCCTCTTGCTTCCGTTAATTCGGCCTTAAGTTGGAGATATAGCTGTTCATAGTCGAAGGAAGCCATCATCACAGTCTCAGGTAGCACACTAGACACGTCTTGACAAATATCGTTGAAACAGAATTCAAAGGTCACAAGGAGGAGTAGGACTCTATGTGATAGATACTTTCTGTTGCACAGAACTGCTGAATCTTACGAATGATACCGTAGAAAATCTTGGCATTAAAATTGAAAATAGTAATTTGGTAATTATCCTAATATATAAACCACCGGCAGCAACTGCTAAGTAACTCCCAGATCAGTTAAGGAAGATGGGTAGATGTCTGGATTCACCTCATTTTTCATAGACTCATCTGCTGACACGTCCACTCCCAAATATCTGAATACATTCACCTCCTCCATACTCTCTCCCTCCAATCTGATATCCAATCTTTTGTTACCTAATTTTTTTATCCTCATAACCTTACTCTTTCCTATATTCACTTTTAATTTTCTTCTTTTACATACCCTACCAAAGTCATCCACCACCTCTGCAACTTCTCTTCAGAATCTCCCAAAAGCACAGTGTCGTCAGCAAAGAGCAACTGTGGTAACTCCCACTTTTTGCTAGATTCTTTATCTTTTAACCCCACACCTCTTGCCAACACCCGAGCATTCACATCTCTTACAACTCCGTCTGTAAATATAATGAACAACCCCATGGTTGTTCATTATAACATCACATTTCCATGTCTAAGACCTATTTTTACTGGAAAATAATCTCTCTCCCTCCTACATACTCTAACCTGAGCCTCACTATCCTCAAAAAACTCTTCACTGCCTTTAATAACTTACCTCCTATTCCGTACATTTGCAACAACTGCCACATTGTCCCCCCATCCCTATCCACCTTATCATACGCTTTTTGCAAATCCATAAATGCCACAAAAACCTATTTACCCTTATCTAAATACTGTTCACCCATGTGTTTCACTATAAACACTTGGTCTATACACCCCCTACCCTTCCTGAAACCTCCTTGTTCATCTGCTATCCTGCTCTCTGCCTTACCTGGAGTTTACCTGGAGAGAGTTTCGGGGGTCAACGCCCCCGCGGCCCGGTCTGAGACCAGGCCTCCTGGTGGATCAGAGCCTGATCAACCAGGCTGTTGCTGCTGGCTGCACGCAAACCAACATATGAGCTACAGCCCGGCTGATCCGGAACTGACTTTAGGTGCTTGTCCAGTGCCAGCTTGAAGACTGCCAGGGGTCTGTTGGTAATCCCCCTTATGTGTGCTGGGAGGCAGTTGAACAGTCTCGGGCCCCTGACACTTATTGTATGGTCTCTTAACGTGCTAGTGACACCCCTGCTTTTCATTGGGGGGATGGTGCATCGTCTGCCAAGTCTTTTGCTTTCGTAGTGAGTGATTTTCGTGTGCAAGTTCGGTACTAGTCCCTCTAGGATTTTCCAGGTGTATATAATCATGTATCTCTCCCTCCTGCGTTCCAGGGAATACAGGTTTAGGAACCTCAAGCGCTCCCAATAATTGAGGTGTTTTATCTCCGTTATGCGCGCCGTGAAAGTTATCTGTACATTTTCTAGGTCGGCAATTTCACCTGCCTTGAAAGGTGCTGTTAGTGTGCAGCAATATTCCAGCCTAGATAGAACAAGTGACCTGAAGAGTGTCATCATGGGCTTGGCCTCCCTAGTTTTGAAGGTTCTCATTATCCATCCTGTCATTTTTCTAGCAGATGCGATTGATACAATGTTATGGTCCTTGAAGGTGAGATCCTCCGACATGATCACTCCCAGGTCTTTGACGTTGGTGTTTCGCTCTATTTTGTGGCCAGAATTTGTTTTGTACTCTGATGAAGATTTAATTTCCTCATGTTTACCATATCTGAGTAATTGAAATTTCTCATCTTAATTCTTTCAATAATTACTCTACCATACACTGTACCAGGTATACTAAACAGACTTATTCCCCTACAATTTTTACAATCTTTTGTCCTCTTTGCCTATTTACAAAGGAACTATGCATGCTCTCTGCCAGTCCCTAGGTACCTTACCCTCTTCCATACATTTATTAAATTAAAACACCAACCATTCCAAAACTATATCCCCAGCTGCTTTAGCATTTCTATCTTTATCCCATCAATCCCAGTTGCTTCTCTGTCTTTCATTCTACCCACTGCCCCATGCACTTCCCCCACACTCACAACTGGGTCTTCCTCACTCCTACAAGATGTTATTTCTCCTTGCCCTATACACGAAATCACAGCTTCCCTATTAACAATTCCTCAAAATATTTCCTCCATCTTCTCGATACGTCTAATTCTCCATTTAATAACTCCCCTCTCTTATTTTTAACTATCAAATCTATTTGTTCCCTAGGCTTTCACAACTTACTAATCTCACTCCAAAACCGTTTATTATTTTCAACAGAATTTGTTGATAACATCTCACCCACTCTCTCATTTTCTCTCTTTTTACATTGCTTCACCACTCTCCTAACCTCTCTTTTCCTCTCCGTATACTCCACCCTCCTTGCATCACTTTTACTTTGTAAAAGCCTCTCATATGCTAACTTTTTCTCTCTTACTCTCTTGACATCATCATTCCACCAATCGCTCTTCTTCCCTCCTGCACCCACTTTCCTGTAACCACAAACTTCTGCCTATACTCTCACTAGCCCATCTATCCTTCAATAGTTGTTTATATCTTACCCTAACTGCCTCATCTTTTAGTTTATACACCTTCACCTCTCTCTTACTTGCTGCTTCTATTTTCCTTGTATCCCATCTACCTTTTACTCTCACCGTAGCTACAACTAAAACGTGATCTGGTGTATCTGTGACCCCTTTATAAACATATATATCCTATAATCTACCCATCAGTCCTTTATCTACCAATAATAATTTAATATAATTATAATTGTAATAATATTTTGTGGTGTGTTACAGTTGGTGGAGGTGTGACTGGAGGTGCACCTGCAAGAGGTATGAGTGAACGACGCCACGACATGGAGAGACGACTGGTCCTCCTTTTGGTCTCTATCACTGTCGCCTTTTTCGTCACCAACATCCCGGCTGCTGTTCTCTCCCTCACGTTTAGTGATGACAAGAGGAACGACCTCAACTATCAGATCTTTCGTGCCGTGGCCAACAACCTCGAGTTCCTCAACTTCGGTCTCAACTTCGTCTTGTATTTCCTCTTCAGCAAAGACATCCGCAATGCCTTCATGGCCCTTCTTCGGCAAACAGTTGATCGACTGAAGGAGCGTCTTGGAGGAGCTACAACGAAGTACACTGCTGCTAATTTATGATGCTTCAGTTGTCATGCAGCTGCTGAAGCAGAGATCAGCAGCTGCAGTCTGCAGCCTTTGGGGTTGCGAGACTGCACTGCTGGGTCCGTAGCTGCTGTTGGGCCCACAGCTGCTGCTGGATTAACAGCCTCTGCTGATTCCATGGCTGCTACTATGCCTGTGGCAAAAATGAAACCTGTCAGTGTCCCGTTAAGTAAAAGGAAGTAATGGTAAGTAAAAAGAGAAATTTATTAACTACCATTCATATTAAGGAAAACTACCTATTATTACCAATATCAGACTTGTTTTTAAGATTGTGAGGCTTCAGATCCAGAAGTTGAAAGTTTCTGTGAATAAATACATATCAATACGATACGGATTTACTGAACCGAAAGTAATGGAGAAAGTATTACTACTAAGTTTCGACGAGACCCTAAAGAAAAGTTTCTCGAGAGAGATCGACATTACCAGTGTGTAAGAACTGGCGAAGTGTGTCGAGGACACCAGCAGCTGACCTCTAAGAGATTCCAGAAAATTTGTTTACAATCTGGCTTTCCTCCGCAGGTTACATTGTATGTAGTATCACTCGTGAGGCTGGTACACAGATCTAGAGTGAAATAGCTAAGAACCATGTTTGAGTAAGTAAGTTTATTCAGGTATACATAAATACAGTTACATAGATTATCATACATAGCAGCATATGTGTAGAGAACCTGGGATAATCAAAAAAAAAGTCAGACAGAGTTATTTATTTCCACTAGGGTCCTTTCCCATATTGAGGCTCACATATACAATATATGTGCACTCAGTGGCCATTTTATTCCGTACACCTGTACACCTGCTCATTAATACAGGTTAATGTACCATCAAGTGGCACCTCAATGCCTGAAATCATGCAGAAAGGGTCAGTTGTTGCTGTCGTCGAACATCAGAATAGGGAAAGCCTTTAAGGGGGACGTGAGTTGAAACATATCGACTTCTTTATTTTTCAACCGATTACGTTCATTTTTGGTGTACTATTAGAAGCTTATATCGAGTATCCTGTTGCTAGAAAACTCGCATAAATGTCACCTTCAAACTTTCGTATCACTTTAAGTAATAATCAGATTTCACTCATTCTTGTCGTATTTCACTTCTGAAATCGGGGTGAACTTTTGAATAAGATACAGTACATTTTTTTAATCACAGGCAATAGGGAGCCCATTCATTCTGGACCCCTTTGCAGCTGGATGGGAAGTCCTTAACTATTTTCCTCTGGCTGGGAGAGCCATAATGAGAGGTGACTGGTGTAAGTGTCGGGAGAACTGAAATCCCAAGATCAGATCAAGAGTGTTGACAACACGGAGTCAACACCCCGTATATAAGACTATCTACCACCACCACTGTCACTAAGCTGCTGCTGCTGCTGCTGCTGCTGAAGCCATTGCTATCATTGCCTTTGTCACTATATATCTGCAACATTTATCGTATATTAGGAGGGAATATTTGGGGGGAAGATATATAACAACATTCAGCTCACCAACTTTGACAAGACATTCTAATGTTAACTTTCAACTCTCACTATTTTCAAGGGAATGAAAATCTCTTAAAAAATCCCATAAATCCTGTATTTATATATATGAAAAAAATAGATTAGCGTCTAGATTATTAATTTTATCTTAGCAAGAAGTGTTTTGGTATACTTAAGAAGATATATTTATCTTTTAAATGAATATTATATGGGAAGGGATATAAATGGCTTGGCTTCCCTTAACTTAGGAGCGTTCTGAGTGTTTGGCAGTGTTACTCATGCTAACATTCTGAGTGTTTGGCAGTGTTACTCATGCTAACATTCTGAGTGTTTGGCAGTGTTACTCATGCTAACATTCTGAGTGTTTGGCAGTGTTACTCATGCTAACATTTGGATTGTTTGGCAGCGTTAACCAGGGTCGGAAACAGGGCGATTAGATGCCCCAATTTCAGGCACCTCTCCCAGAGATGTCCGCTCACCAGCAGCTCCCTTTGATTCCCTACCAGAGGGTAGGGAAGTTGGAAGGCCACCAAGATCAAGTCCTTGTGCTCCAAGCGGTCGGTCCAAGTGTTCAAATTGAGATATTAGACTTGCCTCATCAGTATCGTCATTGTCATCCACCTCCCCTTGTTCCGGAAACAACATGTTGCTCAAAATAGATCGAGTGGTCTCGGCGGTGTAATATTTGTTATACTTCACTCCTAGGCGTACGACAATTTGCCAGCACTTCTGAAGTTTTAAAGACTTCAAATCTTCCAAGGTTAACTCACATATTAACTGTTGTATTTGAGCCTCCATAGTTAATTTTATGGGTACCTGAACAGCAGCTCGCTTTCATGGGATTGGCACTTACTTCCTAGGGCTGATATTTCCTCCAGTACCTTGGATCAGAGAGCAATTCCCGGACAAGCCCCCACTTTGTTACGAACATAGTCAGTTGGTCCCTGGGTTATAGTGCTTTTCATAACAAAATAAACTTAGTACGTCTAGGTACTCACTTCAGAGGAAAAGGAATTTTCTTAGTTTCTATTTAATTTATTAATAATCATAATAATCCCTTAAATTCACCTTCTCATATTTTGCACTATGAGTAGAATACTTTTACCATTCCTCATTAAAACAACACAGTACTGGGTTTAGTATTTACAAATGGCTCTGAGTGAGTCACGAAATATTAGTATAGGCACATGCACAGGCGTTGCCTAAAAACTCGAACACATTAATAGATTTCTTATGATAGGGTTCAATTTACTATAAGTCCTCATACACTACAGAGGCTTGCTCACTTGGCTTCACTTTCTCTAAGAGCTTCTCAACCGCCTTCTCCAACCGAGATAAGTCTTAGCAGTAAGCTCCCGAAAATTCCTGGGATTTTCTAGGGAGGCGAATGGTGGTTTAGAGGTGGATACTTCCCTCGACCCTTCCTGGTCCAAAGGAAGGTATAAACTGAAAATGTGAGGCTTTACCAGCCCACTTTGTCTCGGTCGGAACAGGGGTTGAGCAGCTCAAAACACCTACTGGTGCTTGGCCAGGTCACCAGCAGTTGACACTAATTAAACGACCTACCTAAATACAAAGCTAAGTAATACGACCAGATAATATTATAAAGTCGAGTAAATCCATTTTAGCTACTAATGGAATTGCTCCTGAACATAATATTTAATGAAATAGCAAAAATAACATGTAAAAGTATACCATTGTGATAAGAAACAGTACTTAAAATGAACAAAAGGGTGTAACACTGGGATAACCCAGTGCTCTGTGAAGCTCTGTGAAGACCTGTTTGTGTGCTCTCTGTGAATCTGAACCAGGATGCCCTCTCTTGAGCAGCTTTACCAGCAGCTGAGAGAAGAACTCAGAGTTGCTAAACTGGAGATACGGCGATTAACGGAGGAGAACAAGAGGATTCGTAGTAATCCTCCTGTTGTGAGTCCCCAGGTTAAGAGGGGAGCTTGGTCAGTGGTCGGGCAACATGGAACCAAGCTGAAGATTAAGAAAACGGTTGGAGAGGCAGAAACAACGAGAAACCAGAAGACTGCCGTGGAAACTTCCAACTCATTCTCGGTGCTACCTGACGAATGTGAGTGTTCTACTGGGAATGCCACAACGAGCACCAAGGAAGCATTGGCAGACGTGAGTGAGACATCCCTAGAAACCCCAACGAAGACCATCGAGAACGTCATGACGAATTCTACAAGTGGTGTAATGCTACCTGGCGAATGTGAGTCGACTACTCGGAGCATCACTACGGACGACGCCAAGGAAGGTAAAAACATTGTTGTTGTTGGGGATAGCCAGATTAGGTACATGGATAGGGCATTCTGTTTGAAGGATAGGAGTAGGAGGCAGAGAGTGTGTTTTCCTGGGGCTGGGATGAAGGATATTGTTAGCCGTCTGGATGACATCATGAGAGGTAATGGGAGCAATCCTATTATCTGTCTCAGTGCTGGAGGCAACGATGTTGGCAGACGTAGGAGTGAGGACCTGATTAGCAGGTATAGGTCAGCAATAGAGATAATTAGGAAGAAGGGTGGCAAACCTGTCATATGTGGCATTTTGCCAAGGAGAGGAGTTGGAAATGAATGGTTGTCCAGAGCAATTGGTGTCAATTGCTGGCTGGACAAATACTGTAAGGAAAATGCGGTAACATTCATTGACAACTGGGACCTCTTCTATGGCAGAAATGACATGTATGCCGGGGATGGGGTTCACTTGTCTAGGTGTGGGGTGGGAGCACTGGCCAACGCAGTGGAGGGAGCTGTTAGGTCTTTAAACTAGGAATAGTTAGTGGTATGGGTTTTGGCGGGAAAACTGTGAAGTCGCAGGGTAGTAACATGAGTACTAGGAGAACTAGTAATAGGCAAAATGAGGAGGATATTGGAAAGCCAGTGGCACTAATTGACAATGACAGTAATAGGTTTAGTGGAATAACAGAAAGGAGCAGGAAGGGTAAAGAGATAGGAGGGTCATTAAATATTTATTACACAAATAGTCGCAGTGCTAGGAATAAGATGGACGAGTTGAGACTAGTTGCTAGTGCAGGTAACATAGATGTATTTGCCATTACTGAGACGTGGTTTAATTCAAAAAGTCGGGACATGCCTGCAGAATGTCACATTCAGGGTTTTAAATTGTTCCAAGTAGATAGAAGTATCGGGAAGGGGGGTGGGGTGGCATTGTATGTCCGAGATCGCTTGAACTGTTGCATAAAAACGGGTATTAAGTCTGAAGTAACACATACAGAGTCTGTTTGGATAGAATTTTCAGAGGGGCATGAAAAATTAATTTTAGGTGTGATATACCGTCCCCCAAATTTAGATAGGGACCAGGGGAGAATACTATGGGAGGAAATTGTTAGGGCCACAAGGCACGATAATGTAGTAATTCTAGGAGACTTTAACTTTAGTCATATTGATTGGAATCTCTTGACTGGGAATTTAGAATCATACGATTTCTTAGAAGTAGTTCAGGATTGCTTTTTGAAGCAGTTTGTGACAGAACCTACAAGGGGTAATAACCTGCTTGACTTAGTTCTGGCAAACAATGAATCCCTTGTTAATAATTTAGAAGTTTCAGAGGAACTGGGTGCTAGCGACCACAAATCAATTACATGTAGAATTGAATGGAAGTATGATAGTAGGGATAACTCAGTAACAGTCCCAGATTTTCGCTTAGCAGATTACGATGGGCTTAGAGAACACTTATCATCTGTTGACTGGGGTAACGAAGAGAGCTATCAATATGACAGTTTTCTGAACACAATACATGCTGCTCAAAGAACGTTTATCCCTTATAAGGAAATTAGATCAAATAGAAATGACCCAAAATGGATGAATAATAGGCTGAAATATCTACTAGGGCATAAGAAAGGAATTTATAGGCGTATCAAAAGAGGCGAGGGTCATCTTATGAAGCAGTATATTGACATTAAGAGGGACATTAAAAAGGGGATAAGAAAAGCTAAAAGGGACTATGAAATTAAAGTTGCTAGGGATTCTAAAACTAACCCAAAAAGTTTTTTCCAGGTCTATAGAACAAAAGTCAGAGATAAGATAGGTCCCCTTAAAAATAACTATGGGCATCTTACTGACAAAGAGAATGAAATGTGCTCGATTTTAAATAATTATTTTCTCTCGGTTTTTACACAGGAAGACACTAATAATATTCCGGTAATTAATTTTTATAGTGGATCAGAAGAAGATAAATTATGTAACATCACAGTCACTAGTGAAATGGTTGTGAAGCAGATAGACCGACTGAAGCAAAATAAGTCACAGGGTCTTGATGAGGTTTTTTCAAGGGTTCTTAAGGAATGTAAAATGGAAGTCTGTGAACCATTAACTAATATTTTTAATTTATCTCTTCAAACAGGTGCAGTGTCTGATATGTGGAAGATGGCTAATGTAATTCCTATTTTTAAAACAGGGGACAAGTCGTTACCGTCAAATTACCGCCCAATAAGCCTGACCTCAATTGTAGGCAAATTACTAGAGTCAATTATAGCTGAGATTATAAGAAGCCATCTCGATAAGCATAGCTTGATTAATGATACTCAGCATGGATTCACAAGAGGCCGGTCTTGTCTAACTAATTTATTAACTTTCTTCAGTAAAGCTTTTGAGGCTGTTGACCACGATAAAGAATTTGATATTATTTACTTAGATTTTAGTAAGGCATTTGATAGAGTTCCGCACCAAAGACTGTTGAAGAAAGTAGCAGCTCATGGCATTGGGGGAAGGGTGCTCTCGTGGATCGAATCATGGCTCACAGACAGGAAGCAGAGAGTGTCCATAAATGGGGTTAAATCCGAGTGGGGATCAGTAACAAGTGGCGTTCCACAGGGATCAGTCTTGGGCCCGTTGTTGTTTATAATATATATCAATGATCTTGATGAAGGAATTACTAGTGATATGAGCAAATTCGCCGATGACACGAAGATAGGTAGGATAATTGATTCAAACGTAGATGTTAGGGAACTTCAGGAGGATTTAGACAAACTTTACTCTTGGTCAGAAAAGTGGCAGATGCAGTTCAATGTAGATAAATGCAAGGTTCTGAAGCTCGGAAGTGTCCATAACCCTAGCACTTATAAGTTAAATAATGTAGAACTTAGCCATACAGATTGCGAAAAGGACTTGGGGGTTATGGTAAGCAGCAACCTTAAACCAAGACAGCAATGCCTAAGTGTACGTAATAAGGCAAATAGATTACTGGGATTTATATCAAGAAGTGTAAGCAACAGAAGTCCAGAGGTCATACTGCAGCTTTATACATCATTAGTAAGGCCTCACCTAGATTATGCAGCTCAATTCTGGTCTCCATATTACAGAATGGACATAAATTCGTTAAAAAACATTCAACAGAAGCAACAGAAGTCCAGAGGTCATACTGCAGCTTTATACATCATTAGTAAGGCCTCACCTAGATTATGCAGCTCAATTCTGGTCTCCATATTACAGAATGGACATAAATTCGTTAAAAAACATTCAACAGAAGCAACAGAAGTCCAGAGGTCATACTGCAGCTTTATACATCATTAGTAAGGCCTCACCTAGATTATGCAGCTCAATTCTGGTCTCCATATTACAGAATGGACATAAATTCGTTAAAAAACATTCAGCGTAGGATGACTAAATTAATGATGATAAATTAGACACATGTGCAACTCTTGGGTATCTTTATTGAGGAAACGTTTCGCCACACAGTGGCTTCATCAGTCCATACAAAGGAGAATCTTGAAGAATAGGAGGAGAATGAGGTAATCAGTCCCTCAACCTTGAGTCGATGTGGTCAGTCCATCAATCTTGAATAGGTTGAGGGACTGATTACCTCATTCTCCTCCTATTCTTCAAGATTCTCCTTTGTATGGACTGATGAAGCCACTGTGTGGCGAAACGTTTCCTCAATAAAGATACCCAAGAGTTGCACATGTGTCTAATTTATCAACATGTCGGTTCTCTGAACCATTCATCTACATGACTAAATTAATACATAGCATTAGAAATCTTCCTTATGAAGAAAGATTGAAGACTCTTAAGTTACATTCACTTGTTAGACGAAGAAAGTGGTGACCTGTACTTTGAGTGCTGACCTGTACTTAACTCTGTGAAGAAGTGTCTTGTTTGCTCCCGTGGACTGAACCAAGATGCCCTCCATCGAGCAACTTTACCAGCAACTTAAGGAAGAATTGAAGGCAGCGAAGATGGAGATACGGCGATTGACCGAGGAAAACAAGAGGATTCGTAGTAGTCCTCCTGTTTCGAGTCCTCAGGTCAAGAAGGGATCGTGGTCAGTGGCTGGACAGCAGGGGACGACGAAGTTGACGATCAAGAAGACGAATGGAAAGCCAGAAACGATGAAGAAGAAAGAGACTGCTGTGGAAACTCCCGTGGAAACCTCCAACGCATTCTCGGTGCTACCCGACGAATGTGAGTCTACTACTGGGATCGTCACGACGAACGACAAGGAAGGTAAGAATATTGTTGTTGTTGGGGATAGCCAGGTTAGATACATGGATAGGGCATTCTGCTTGAAGGACAGGAGTAGGAGACAAAGGGTATGCTTTCCTGGGGCTGGGATGGAGGACATTGTTAGCCGGCTTGACAACATCATGAACGGTAATGGGATCAATCCTATTATTTGCCTCAGTGCTGGAGGCAATGATGTAGGCAAGCGTAGAAGTGAGGATTTAGTTAGAAAGTTCAGGACAGCTATAGACATGATTAGGAAGAAGGGGGGGCGCCCTGTTATATGTGGCATTTTGCCAAGAAGAGGTGTTGGTAATGAATGGTTGTCCAGAGCAATTGGTATTAATTGTTGGCTGGATAAACACTGTAAGGATAATGCAGTACCATTCATTGACAACTGGGACAACTTCTATGGCCGAAATGACATGTATGCCAGGGATGGGGTTCACTTATCCAGGGCAGGTGTGGGTTTTCTTGCTAACTCAGTTGAGGGGGTTGTTAGGACTTTAAACTAGGATTAGTTAGAGGTATGGGTTTAGAAATGATTAATAATGAGTATGGATATATTGACTTATGCTCTGATATTAAGAATCTTAATAGTAACTGTCATGGAGTAACTCTGGGTAATGATAATTTCAGAAATTGTGTAAAAACAAAGATGAATAGGAAAAATGTGCAGAAGAAAAAACATATGATGGTATTTTATGCTAACAGTCGAAGTGCAAGAAATAAAATTAATGAACTACGTTTGGTAGCATGTGCTGGGAACTTTGATATCATTGCATTAACTGAAACGTGGTATGATTTAAAGAGTCGGGATATGACTGCTGAGTGTAATATTCAGGGATTTAAGTTATTCAATGTGGATAGATGTAATGGGAAGGGGGGAGGAGTTGCATTGTATGTTCGAGAAAATATTAATTGTTGCATAAAAAAAGGTATAAAAATAGATGGAGCAGTAACAGAGTCTGTTTGGGTAGAGTTCGTGGAGGGTCAAGAAAAACTAATTCTAGGTGTAATATACCGACCTCCAGGCTTGGATCACGATAGAGGGAGACTTCTTTGGGACGAAATTGTTAGGGCTTCTGGACACAGTAACGTAGTCATAGTAGGGGATTTTAACTTTAGCCAAATTGACTGGAATTCTTTGACAGGTAATCTAGAGTCCAGTGACTTCATGGAAACAGTTCAGGACTGTTTTCTGAAACAGAGTGTAACTGAACCTACCAGGGGTAATAATTTGCTAGACCTAGTCTTGTCAAATAAGGAAACACTAGTGAATAATCTGGAGATCACTGAAGAGCTTGGCGCAAGTGATCACAAATCCATCACCTTTAGCATTAATTGGGAATGCAAGAATAATGATAATACAGTAAAAATCCCCGATTTTCGTTCTGCCGATTATAATGGACTTAGGGAACATCTGTCTAATCTTGATTGGGGTTATCTAGCTAATGATTTTATTGACGATAATCATACTTATGAATATGAAGGGATCTGCTTTTATGATTGTTTTCTTAATAATGTACACAGTGCCCAGAGTATATACATTCCCCAGAGAGAAATTAGGTCTAATAATAACGATCCCAAATGGGTTAACAGGAGGTTAAAGCATCTATTAGGGGAGAAAAGGGGAATTTATAGGCGCATCAGAAGAGGAGAGGTTAACCTTACTGACCAATATGTTCAGCTTAAAAGAGAAGTAAAAAAGGCGATTAGAAAGGCTAAACGTGACTATGAAATTAGAGTCGCTAATGAATCAAAGACTAATCCAAAGGGGTTCTTTCAAGTGTATAGGACGAAGGTGAAGGAAAAAGTAGGACCTCTGAAATCTGGGAATGGACAGCTGACGGATAATGAACTGGAAATGTGTTCCTTATTTAATGACTATTTTTTGTCAGTTTTTACACAGGAAGATGTAAATGAGATTCCAGTAATTAACAATTATTTAGTTCCTGATGAATTTAAGTTAACTAATATTACTGTCACGAGGGACATGGTTATTAAACAGATAGACAAACTGAAACAAAATAAGTCCCCGGGACCCGATGAGTTGTTTTCAAGGGTACTTAAGGAATGCAAGATGGAGCTTAGTCAGCCATTAACGAGTGTATTCAATGCGTCCATCCTTACCAGTGTTGTGCCAGAGATGTGGAAGATGGCTAATGTGGTTCCTATATTCAAATCAGGGGATAAGTCCACTCCTTCAAATTACCGTCCAATAAGCCTGACATCTATAGTGGGCAAGTTATTAGAATCAATTATAGCTGACATTATCAGAAGTCACCTTGAAGAGCATAACTTGATAAATGAATCTCAGCATGGATTCACGAGAGGTCGTTCCTGCCTGACAAACTTACTGACGTTCTTCAATAGAACATTTGAGGCAGTTGACAGTGATAAGGAATATGATATTGTTTATTTGGATTTTAGTAAAGCCTTCGACAGAGTACCTCACAAGAGACTCTTAAGAAAAGTGGCAGCTCATGGTATAGGAGGTAAAGTTCTAGCATGGATTGAGGCATGGCTTACCAATAGAAAGCAGAGAGTTACCATTAATGGAGTGAAATCTGAATGGGGATTAGTCACTAGTGGCGTTCCACAAGGATCAGTTTTAGGCCCTCTCTTGTTCATAATTTACATTAATGACCTTGATGAAGGGATTACTAGTGACATGAGTAAGTTTGCTGATGATACAAAGATAGGCCGTATAATTCACTCTGAGGAGGATATCAATGAACTCCAGGACGATTTGAACAAATTAATGTCTTGGTCTGAGAAATGGCAGATGAAGTTTAATGTGGATAAGTGTAAGGTACTTGCCCTTGGTAATGAAAATAACCCTCGAAGCTATAATCTAGGTGAAGTAGAGCTTGGTCATACAGAATGTGAAAAAGACTTGGGAGTCATGGTAAGCAGAAATCTAAAGCCAAGACAGCAGTGCCTCAGTGTGCGCAACAAGGCCAACAGATTACTTGGATTTATCTCAAGAAGTATAAGTAACAGAAGTCCAAAAGTTATTTTACAGCTCTATACATCACTAGTGAGGCCTCATTTAGATTATGCTGCTCAGTTTTGGTCCCCTTACTACAGGATGGACATAGACTCATTAGAGAACATACAGAGAAGAATGACTAAAATGATTTACTGTGTAAGGAACCTCCCGTATGAAGATAGACTTAAAGCCTTAAATCTCCACTCTCTGGAGAGGCGTAGAATAAGGGGAGATATCATTGAAGTGTATAAGTGGATGACGGGCATAAACAAGGGAGACATTAATAAAGTACTGAGGGTGTCGAACCAGGTAAGAACCAGGAATAATGGATTTAAGTTGGATAAATTTAGATTTAGAAAGGACATAGGTAAGTACTGGTTTTCTAACAGAGTTGTAGATGCGTGGAACAGTCTTCCCAGTGGGGTGATAGAGGCTAGGACCTTGGGTAGCTTTAAGAAGAGACTGGACAAATATATGAGTGGGAGGGGCTGGGTTTGATTGGTGTTGGGGGGTGCGGGAGTTGTTTCTTGAGTAGCTTTAGGTAGATGTCGTTTTGATAAGGACCTGCCTCGTATGGGCCAGTAGGCCTTCTGCAGTGTTCCTACATTCTTATGTTCTTATGTTCTTATGACCCCACCACCAGAGATATTACCACCACCAGGGATATTACCACCACCAGGGATATTACCACCACCAGAGATATTACCACCACCAGAGATATTACCACCACCAGAGATATTACCACCACCAGAGATATTACCACCACCAGGGATATTACCACCACCAGAGATATTACCACCACCAGAGATATTACCACCACCAGAGATATTACCACCACCAGAGATATTACCACCACCAGAGATATTACCACCACCAGAGATATTACCACCACCAGAGATATTACCACCACCAGAGATATTACCACCACCAGAGATATTACCACCACCAGGGATATTACCACCACCAGAGATATTACCACCACTAGAGATATTACCACCACCAGAGATATTACCACCACCAGGGATATTACCACCACCAGAGATATTACCACCACCAGAGATATTACCACCACAAGGGATATTACCACCACCAGAGATATTACCACCACCAGAGATATTACCACCACCAGAGATATTACCACCACCAGAGATATTACCACCACCAGGGATATTACCACCACCAGAGATATTACCACAACCAGAGATATTACCACCACCAGAGATATTACCACCACCAGGGATATTACCACCACCAGAAATATTACCACCACCAGGGATATTACCACCACCAGGGATATTACCACCACCAGAGATATTACCACAACCAGAGATATTACCACCACCAGAGATATTACCACCACCAGAGATATTACCACCACCAGGGATATTACCACCACCAGAGATATTACCACCACCAGACATATTACCACCACCAGGGATATTACCACCACCAGAGATATTACCACAACCAGAGATATTACCACCACCAGAGATATTACCACCACCAGAGATATTACCACCACCAGGGATATTACCACCACCAGAGATATTACCACCACCAGAGATATTACCACCACCAGAGATATTACCACCACCAGAGATATTACCACCACCAGAGATATTACCACCACCAGAGATATTACCACCACCAGAGATATTACCACCACCAGGGATATTACCACCACCAGAGATATTACCACCACTAGAGATATTACCACCACCAGAGATATTACCACCACCAGGGATATTACCACCACCAGAGATATTACCACCACCAGAGATATTACCACCACAAGGGATATTACCACCACCAGAGATATTACCACCACCAGAGATATTACCACCACCAGAGATATTACCACCACCAGAGATATTACCACCACCAGGGATATTACCACCACCAGAGATATTACCACCACCAGACATATTACCACCACCAGGGATATTACCACCACCAGAGATATTACCACAACCAGAGATATTACCACCACCAGAGATATTACCACCACCAGAGATATTACCACCACCAGGGATATTACCACCACCAGGGATATTACCACCACCAGAGATATTACCACAACCAGAGATATTACCACCACCAGGGATATTACCACCACCAGAGATATTACCACCACCAGGGATATTACCACCACCAGGGATATTACCACCACCAGAGATATTACCACAACCAGAGATATTACCACCACCAGAGATATTACCACCACCAGAGATATTACCACCACCAGGGATATTACCACCACCAGAGATATTACCACCACCAGAGATATTACCACCACCAGGGATATTACCACCACCAGAGATATTACCACAACCAGAGATATTACCACCACCAGAGATATTACCACCACCAGAGATATTACCACCACCAGAGATATTACCACCACCAGAGATATTACCACAACCAGAGATATTACCACCACCAGAGATATTACCACCACCAGAGATATTACCACCACCAGAGATATTACCACCACCAGGGATATTACCATCACCAGAGATATTACCACCACCAGAGATATTACCACCACCAGATATATTACCACCACCAGGGATATTACCACCACCAGAGATATTACCACCACCAGGAATATTACCACCACCAGAGATATTACCACCACCAGAGATATTACCACGACCAGGGATATTACCACGACCAGAGACATTACCACCACAAGAGATATTACCACCACCGGGGATAATACCACCACCAGAGATATTACCACCACAAGGGATATTACCACCACAAGGGATATTACCACCACCAGAGATATTACCACCACCAGAGATATTGCCACCACCAGGGATATTGCCACCACCAGAGATATTACCACCACAAGGGATATTACCACCACCAGAGATATTACCACCACCAGGGATATTACCTCCACCAGAGACATAACCACCACCAGAGATATTACCACCACCAGGAATATTACCTCCACCAGGGATATTGCCACCACCAGGGATATTACCACCACCAGAGATATTACCACCACCAGGGATATTACCACCACCAGGGATATTACCACCACCACGGATATTACCACCACCAGAGATATTACCACCACCAGAGATATTGCCACCACCAGGGATATTACCACCACCAGAGATATTACCACCACCAGAGATATTACCACCACCAGGGATAATACCACTACAAGGGATATTACCGCCACCAGAGGTATTACCACCACCAGAGATATTACCACCACCAGGGATAATACCACCACCAGAGACATTACCACCACCAGGGATATTACCACCACCAGAGATATTACCACCACCAGGGATATTACCTCCACCAGAGATATAACCACCACCAGAGATATTACCACCACCAGGGATATTACCTCCACCAGGGATATTGCCACCACCAGGGATATTGCCACCACCAGGGATAATACCACCACCAGAGACATTACCACCACCAGGGATATTACCACCACCAGAGATATTACCACCACCAGGGATATTACCTCCACCAGAGATATAACCACCACCAGAGATATTACCACCACCAGGGATATTACCTCCACCAGGGATATTGCCACCACCAGGGATATTGCCACCACCAGGGATAGTGCCACCACCAGGGATATTACCACCACCAGGGATATTACCACCACCAAGGATATTACCACCACCAGGGATATTGCCACCACCTGGGATGTGCCACCACCAGGGATATTACCACCACCAGGGATATTACCACCACCAGGGATATTACCACCACCATGGATATTACCACCAACAGGGATATCACCACGACCAGGGATATCACCACCACCAGGAATATCACCACCACCAGGAATATCACCACGACCAGGGATATCACCATCACCAGGAATATCACCACTACCAGGAATATCACCACCACCAGGGATATCACCACCACCAGGAATATCACCACCACCAGGAATATCACCACCACCAGGAATATCACCATGACCAATGATATCACCACCACCAGGGATATCACCACCACAAGGAATATCACCACCGCCGGGAATATTACCACCACCAGGAATATCACCATCACCAGGGATATCACCACCACCAGGAATATCACCACCACCAGGAATATCACCACCACCAGGAATATCACCACCACCAGGAACATAACCACCACCAGGAATATCACCACAACCAGGAATATCACCACCAGCAGGAACATAACCACTACTAGGAATATCACCACCACCAGGAATATCACCACCACTAAGAATATCACCACCACCAGTGATATCACCACCACTAGGAATATCACCAGTTCTTTCTGAGATTCTTGTATCCTATCAGATTCCTTAAGCTTAAGTTCGATATTTGCTATTTCTCTGACCAGTACCTCCCTTCATATTTTAGATATACTGGCCCATCCCAGCAGCTCTGTGATTCTTCACTTTCACTTGTATAGGAAGCGTCTCTCTCTTTCTAGTTTACATCTTTCTTTTTCTTAATGGAATGTGCCTTGAGCAGACCTCAAGTGCCCACAGAGTTAGTTTTTTTCAAGGTAAATGTTTGGATCCGTGTTTAGAATATTTTCCCAGCTTGTTTCATTTAGGACATGGTTGACTTGTTCCAAGTGTATGTTTTTGTTACTGAAGTTGAATTTTGTGAAGACACCTTCATAAATGATCACATTTTCCTGGTCAGGAGCCCTGTACATACATGTCTGTACCTCTATTATGTTGTGAACTGAGTGTATTGTCTTTGATACGGTTATATTATATATCAGATCGTTTTGTTAGTGAAGATGAGATCTAATGTACTTTCTAGTCTTGTGGGCTATATTATTTGCTGGTTTAAGGTGAATTTGGTGCAGAGATTTAGCAGTTCGTGTGTGTGTATGATTTTTCATCTGAGCTGCCTCCTGGGGTGATCTCTGCTAAAATATTATTTGCTATACTCCTTCATTTTAGGTGTCTCAAGTTGAAATCTCTCAGTAGCAAGATGTTTGGGGCAGGAGTTGGAAGATTTTCCAGACAGTGGTCAATTTTCTCAAGCTGCTCCTGGATTTGCTGGGAAGTTGCATCTGGAGGCTTGTATACTACCACAATGACAAGGTTTTGGTTTTCGATCTTTACCACCAAAACTTCAACTACATCACTTGAGGTGTTTGGTAGTTCTTTGCAAATGAGCGACTCTGTTTCAGTAACATCAAGAATATATAAGTAAGTTTATTCAGGTATACACAAATACAGTTACATAGATTATCATACATAGCAGCCTATGTGTAGAGAACCTCGGATAACCCGAAAAAGTCAGACAAAGTGACTTATTTCCATTGGTGTCCTTACCAAATTATGATCTTGGTGATATGTCCTAACGCTTCCCTGTAATAAGACTCACTAATATTGACCAATAACTAGCTACCTTACCTGTCATGTGGTTTTATACCTCATATAAGTAGGCGAACATAAATTATTGCAGTGGTCAACATTTCGACTAATTACGGCGTCCAGTATTATCATTCTCATCAGTTTTATTATGACGATTCCGTATATATCTGGACACTCCCAGATATAATTTTCCTCCTTGTATGCGGTCATTATAAAATTCGGTGGGTAATACTTTTATCGGCCTCGATGGCCCATGATTAATTATACCAGTCATTAGACCAATGTACACATTAATTATACCAGTCATTAGACCAATGTACACATTAATTATACCAGTCATTAGACCAATGTACACATTAATTATACCAGTCATTAGACCAATGTACACATTACGCCATATTCCCAGTTCCCCCCCCCTTCATCACTAAACGTTTATCTTATACACATAGATTTATTTATAATTAGAGATATTTCCAGGAAATAACCTCGAAATTACATTAATTAAGTTTTATTTAACCGATTACAATTAATAAGGAAATTGTGGGTAATATTGGTTCTCATGTGACTTAATGCTTTTCGAAAATCGCTTTAATGATACAAACTTATAATATTTTACAAACACTATTAACCCCATCAATTATTACACACAAATTACCGGAAAATCATCCAAACTTTCCACATAGATTAAAAACAAATTATCCTAAATGGGTAAATAATAGATTAAACTATCTATTGGGTTAAAAGAAAGGCATTAACAGGGGGATGAATGGGAGAGACGGGACACTTAAATAATCAATATATTCAGTCAAGAAGAGAAATAAGAGAAACCAAGAGATTATGAGGTTAAAGTCACAAGGGGTTCAAGGATTAACTCGAAAGATTTCTTTCATGTTTATAGAAGTAAGATTAGGGACAAGATAGGCACGTTTAAAAGTTGCTCAGGTCAGCTCACTGACAATAATGAAGAAATGTGTACAATCTTCTAAATTGTGTAGATCGGGATGAAAATAAGGTGTGTACGATCAAAGTCACTAGTGACATTGTTCTCAGACAAATATATTGAGACCTTAAATATATTGAAACCTGGCCTTGATATACTGTTCACAAAGGGTTATAAACATATCACTTCAAACTAACATAGTGCTAGATAAGTGGAAAACTTACTTACGTACTTACTTACTTAAAATGTGATACTTGTCTATAAAGCAGAAGACGGGTTCTTACCTTCGAATTATAGACAAATAAGCCTTAGCTCCATTGTGGGAGAATTGATGGAATCAGTAACTTCCTAAGGCTGTTCGAAGACACCTTGAAAGATATAAATTTACCTATGAATCTCAGCATTGGTTTTACAAAGGGGCGTTCCTGCCTTACAAATTTAGTAATTTTTATCATTGTTTTGCGTATAAGAACTTCAGATAGAGTTCCCCATCGGAGGTTCTTGGGGAAAGTAAAGGTACACAGAACAGTAGAATTTTTTCCTGGATAAAGGAGTGGTTGACAGATAGGCAGCAGAAAGTTTGCAAAAATGGAGAGAAATCGGAGTGTGGACGCATTACAAACGGTGTTCCACAGGGGGCCAGTGTTGGGTCCTTTGTTGTTCACAATATACATAAACGACATAAATGATGGAATAAATAGCTACATAAGTAAGTCTGTCAATGATACCAAAATAGGCTGTCGGATTAATTCTGACGAGGACACTAGAGCACTACAGGAAGATCTGAATTGGCTGTTGTAGATGTCGAAGAAGTGGCAGATACAGTTTAATATAGACAAATACGACGTTCTAAGACTTGAAAAAGAAAATAACCATGTCATTTATAAATTAAATAAAGTAAGATCTTAATCACTTTGAATGTGAAAAATATTTAGGAGTTCTGATAAGAACTCAATTCACATTCACAATGAGAATTTTTGGCTTCATATCAACAAGTATAAAAAACAAGAATCCTCAGGTTATTCTTTATCCCTACATATCATTAGTTAGGCATTATTTAGATAATGCTGCACGGGTCTGCTCACCATAGCACAGAATGGACATAAATACGCTGGAAAACTTACAGAGAAAGATGACAAAATTGATCCCATGTATCAGAAATCTTACCTACAACGACAGACTGAGGGAACCGAATCTACACGCTCTAGAAAGGCACAGAATTAGGGAGGATTTGATTGAAGAGTATAAATAGAAAACAGGAATAGGTAAAGGGGATGTAAATAATGTGCGAAATATTTTAGGAAGACAGAACTCGCAGCAATGTTTACAAGTTTGGAAATAAACAGTGAGTTTTGGTAATACAGAGGAACTCTACCATGGGAAAGGATTCCTCTCTTAAGCACTTAATGGCCAAGTATAATCACAGACGAGCGAATCCAAAGTATAAAAGAAGCCGAAGTAATTATGAGTTAACTGTGTCGTTCTTGGTAGCGGGCAGTGTATGATTAGGCTTCGGAGGATTCTTACTTTATTTGGAATATCGTGGGTACACAGGCAGTGTGTTAGTGCCCAGGCCCTGGGAGCTATGCCCACGAAGAAGTGAGGAGTAGGCCTTGTTGACTCTGGGATGCCCTGGACGCCGAGTGAGCGCGATGTAAGCCTGGTGTTTCTGAACTAGGTATGAGCCTATAAGTGACAGCACAAGCATGGCGGCACGAACAGCTGGCAGACAGAAGCAGCTTTATGTCTGAACGAGAAGGATGATGTACATTTATTAGTAAAAGTCTCCTATATATGAACTACGCTGATCATCCTTCCGGCTACAATGTGAAAAATGTTTACCATTTTCTGGGCTGAAGGTCCGTTAGTATAATTATTTTTTATCTGTATCTCATAAGAGAAAGAAGCAAAAATTATTGTTTAATGTACTCATTATGAAAGAGTTAATATATGTGCAGTTTTAATTAGCTGTTAAATAATATTTACGATTTATGTTGATAACATTATTCTCAAATGGCAAATTCGCCTGGAGGAATTATCTGTTAGGATGACCTAAATCACTGTTCCAACCGCCAGCTTATAAACTGCTGGTAAGTTCATAATTACTTAAGCTTAGTTTTAATAAAGGAAACGCAGATTGTAAACGAACACCTCAGAGAAATATTTATTAACTAAAGCCAAGAGTTTGGGATTGGAAGACGTGGCGTCCTTCAAGGTACGTAAACACGGTGTCAGTCACCCTCGGAAAGTCACATAGATGGTTGTGGTGTCCTTCAAGTCACGTCAACACGGTGTCAGTCACGCTCGGAAAGTCACATAGACGGTTGTGGTGTCCTTCAAGTCACGTCAATACGGTGTCAGTCACGCTCGGAAAGTCACATAGACGGCTGTGGTGTCCTGTGGCGTCAACACGGTGCCAGTCACGCTCGGAAAGTCACATAGACGGCTGTGGTGTCCTGTGGCGTCAACACGGTGTCAGTCACGCTCGGAAAGTCACATAGATGGCTGTGGTGTCCTGTGGCGTCAACAGGTGTCAGTCACTCTTGGAAAGTCACATAGACGGCTGTGGTGTCCTGTGGCGTCAACAGGTGTCAGTCACTCTTGGAAAGTCACATAGACGGCTGTGGTGTCCTGTGGCGTCAACACGGTGCCAGTCACGCTCGGAAAGTCACATAGACGGCTGTGGTGTCCTGTGGCGTCAACAGGTGTCAGTCACTCTTGGAAAGTCACATAGACGGCTGTGGTGTCCTGTGGCGTCAACACGGTGCCAGTCACGCTCGGAAAGTCACATAGACGGCTGTGGTGTCCTGTGGCGTCAACACGGTGTCAGTCACGCTCGGAAAGTCACATAGACGGCTGTGGTGTCCTGTGGCGTCAACACGGTGCCAGTCACGCTCGGAAAGTCACATAGACGGCTGTGGTGTCCTGTGGCGTCAACACGGTGTCAGTCACGCTCGGAAAGTCACATAGATGGCTGTGGTGTCCTGTGGCGTCAACAGGTGTCAGTCACTCTTGGAAAGTCACATAGACGGCTGTGGTGTCCTGTGGCGTCAACAGGTGTCAGTCACTCTTGGAAAGTCACATAGACGGCTGTGGTGTCCTGTGGCGTCAACAGGTGTCAGTCACTCTTGGAAAGTCACATAGACGGCTGTGGTGTCCTGTGGCGTCAACAGGTGTCAGTCACTCTTGGAAAGTCACATAGATGGCTGTGGTGTCCTGTGGCGTCAACAGGTGTCAGTCACTCTTGGAAAGTCACATAGATGGCTGTGGTGTCCTGTGGCGTCAACAGGTGTCAGTCACTCTTGGAAAGTCACATAGACGGCTGTGGTGTCCTGTGGCGTCAACACGGTGCCAGTCACTCTTGGAAAGTCACATAGACGGCTGTGGTGTCCTGTGGCGTCAACACGGTGTCAGTCACTCTTGGAAACTCACATAGACGGCATTATTTTGTAATGATTGTCGACTGCAACTCATTAATTTTGTTAAATAGCCCAGATAAAACTGTCGTCAACATATACAACTATCGTTGAGCATTTCATCGTGTATAACCAGAGGAATTGTCGTTGAAGGTTATTAAACGTCTACAACTCTGCCTCCCAGACAAGTATCCCTCTCTATTATTAACCATCTTTCCTACTTGTATATTCAGTCTTTGATAAGGACTGATGCTATGAGTGGCATCTGGGAGTTAATATTCTGAGTAGAACTTCGCCACAAACTGAGGTGAACTTAATGTATCTTGTATGTTTCTTGTCCATTCTTTACTACTGTAATTTATTCATTATTCAATGTGGTGCATAAGAATATTTGTTGTGTTAATATATCCTAAACATGTGTGATGTTTGATGAGGGGTAATAAGATTATTATAATTTCCCAACTGATCCTAGTTAATTCCAATGTAATAAACATTTCCTTCAGAATACATTCCTTA
Organism: Cherax quadricarinatus; assembly: GCF_038502225.1. Lineage (NCBI taxonomy): Eukaryota > Metazoa > Arthropoda > Malacostraca > Decapoda > Parastacidae > Cherax > Cherax quadricarinatus. The sequence continues at coordinate 32,862,070 of NC_091329.1, read as the reverse complement.
AGTGTTTAAGTGAGCAATTAAGAAGGTAATCTTATTTACCCAGTACGTTCTTTATAGTGTTAGTTCTAGGAGTGTCTTGGGTACTGAGAAGTAATAACAGGGAATATAATCCTGTATCATAGGATTGAAGAATCACTTCAGTTCTATGCATCAGTCTGTGTAATATCATTTGTGTAATATCATTGCGTATATCATTTACACTTAGGTTTCTGGCGTCTGTTGTTGTTACAGCGTCAGCTAAATAAACCAGATGTGTGTTACCGCTGCGTTTTGATTCTCCTTTAACCACAACTGTGATGATGATTAAGGGAGTTTAGAACAAGTGTTTAGCAAGGAATGGCTAGTTGAAGGTCAAGGAGACATCTCAAGTGTTACAGCTGGCACGGTGGTGTCTCTTCAGGCGAGGATGGAGCACTTTAATTCCTCAAAAATCTTGGAGCTTTGGGTGAGTTTGCTGGAATCCATTCTCGCTCATTTTGGAATTACGGGGAAGGAAAAGAAGAAAAAGTCATCGTTGGTGTTGATGGGCTGAGAAACATGCAGTGTTAGGTAATTTATGTGCACCAAATTTACCTCACATCATGGAATAATTATGATGACTTGGGGGAGAGGGTCATTGAAGGGTCATTAGACAGTAAAGTCATAATATCACTGCAGTCTCTTCGTATTTTAACAAAGGAAAAAAACACTGCAGGAATCTTTGTTTGAGTTATATGTACTGTGAAGGTTTACTCAGCCCTGTAACAACTTCAGACAGTATTACTAAGGCTGGCTCCTCCTCAGGAAAATTAATGAATAGAAAAAGAAATAATAGCAGACAAACATAAACACTTTATTATATAGAAATTTAAAATATAAAACACTTAAATATGAAATATTAATCCTACATTAAAGAAAATGAAAAATGAAAAATATAAATGATAACTTAATTCAGTGCTAATATATATATAGGGGTGTCTGGTGTTGGTGACACTGTGTTGTTGAAATCGTAGCCGTTGCTGATGATGGGGGATGGGGGTCGCAGGTGTTGGTTACGACTCACTGGCTAGTTCTTCACAGTAGATAGAGCCTTGAGTATTCTATCCCGATGACAGGTAAGCAGGTTCTTTACCGCTGCAATGATGTGGGGTTACGTCATGCAATTTCCTACAGGTGCACAGGTAATTAAATCCAAAATGAAGAAGTCTCTGGACGTTAGTCCTTCTCCATCATTTCTTCTCATTGATTGACAGGTGACCCTCTCTGTCATCCAAGCTGAAAAGATAGACAGGTTACCCACTGCTTAAGAAATCACTCTCCATGGTAAGTACAATACCCAAAAGATGTGGTGATTATTACAACAGTCAACCTAGAGCAAGACTGAAAGGACTAAGTTTATTATTGGTCAAAAGTGACGCTTTCAACCAATAAATCCACTAGAATACAAGGCAGGCATGTACTTACAGTAGTGTTGGGAGCTGTGAGTCGAGTGATTTACTGTTTGACCAGAGCCCCACACGTCACCTTTCGGGGGGGGGGAGAAGAGGGAGGGGGAGGGATAGTGGGAGCTAGACTGACCCTATGTTAACAAGCAGCCGGCAATCAAACTATCACTTTAGGGGTGGGGGAGAAAAGGCAGGAATAGCGGGAGCTTGACTTACCCTACTTTAACAAGTAGCCGGCAATGAAACTATTGTTACTATATACTCCCTCTCTATTCCTATCTATTGAACTTTTCCCTCACACTCCCCCATACCAAGACTTATAGTCAAGGAGTATAAGAAGAATAGGCGAGGAAAAAGTTCTAACATAAGGAAGTCGCATAAGGCAAGAAATCTTCTACTGACTGTCATGACTTAACCAGTCAGAGAAATAATTGGATGAACCATTGATATACACAATATGGAACTTAAAAGCCTGGAGTGCCAATGTCCACCTCAAGAGGCGACTGTTGGTTTCCTTAAAAGTTTCTAGGTATATCAAAGGTTTGTGGTTCATTTCTAAAATGAATTCTTCTCCCAGCAAATAAAATTTAAGTTTGGAGATACCCCACACAAGGGCCAAACATTCCTTTTCTATGGTGGAGTATCTCGTTTCTGCGGGAAGGAGTTTCCGGCTTAGGAAGCATACAGGGAAGGGAGTACCATCATGGTATTGTAGTAACACCGCACCTAAGCCAGTATTGGAGGCATCAGTTCTTAAACAAAATGTTTTATTAATATCTGGAATCTTAAGTATAGGGTCTTTCGAAAAGATACTTTTAATCTCATTAAACTTTTCCCGAGCTACGTCGGAAAGTTCAAGAGGTTCCTTCACAGAATTTTTAAGGAAGTCGGATAACATGCCTGTAAGATCAGTAAGGTTTGGGATAAACCGTGCATAAAAATTTACAGAACCAAGAAAGCTACGCATGAGCTTCTTGGTTTTGGGGAATTTAAATTCTAGTAAAGCTTTGATCTTACTGGGGAGAGGCTGCAGAGAGTTATTAGAAAGTATCAGTCCAAGATATCTAATCTTGTTATACCCAAGGAAGCATTTCTTCAGCTTGGCAGTGAGGCCATGTGAGCGTAACCTACGCAAAACTGATGTTAATGTTTGGATATGTTCGCCCCCTGTGGATGTCATTATGTAAATGTTATCAAAATAAACTGAAACATTTGGCATATTACCCAAGACCTTTCTCATCAGTCTCACATAGGTAGCACAGGCAGTTACCAAACCGAAGGGCATAGTTCTATATTGCATCAGTCCTTGGTGTGTAGGAAAAGCGGTGTACTGCTTAGAAGAAGGATCTAACATTACTTGATGATATGCCTGTGGAATATCAATCTCTGAAAAGAAGGAAGCGTCATAAAATTTGTGTAGATCGCTATCTGTTAAGGGCATAGGCTCAGCATCCCACCGAGTTATAGCATTAAGGCCTCTGAAGTCAATAGCAAGTCTATATGAATTATCCTCCTTATTAACCATGACTACTGGTGAACAATATGAAGATACTGAAGGTTCAATGATCTTTAGTTTTAATAATTTGTCTACCTCTTGGTCAAATGCATCCCTAAGGTGAACTGGAACTGGGTATAATTTCCGTTTGATAGGATTGTCCGTCACTAAGTCAATCTTATGGACTACTGTGGAGGTAACACCTGGAATATCAGTAAAGACGTCTGAAAAGTTACTCACACATTGAAGTAGTTCATGTCTCTTATGGTCATCCAAAGATTCATTAACATTAATGTTGGTTGCGCCCGAGTGGTCAAGAGTCACCAAGTCATGTAGTTCTTCATCATAGTCTAAGTTAGAGGTGTCAATTACGCACACTTTACATTCTTCAGTTGTCTTATCAAGTTCGTGTGGAAAAACTAAGTCAAAGTTATTAAGGCAGTTAACCGAATTTCTTCTGTAATATTTCTTAAGGATGTTGATATGATAAAGCTTAGGTTTCCCCTTGACTTCTATGAGGTAGTCAACTTTCCCACAAATTTTTAATACTTTATATGGACCTTTCCATGCTACTAATAATTTATTTGACTTGATAGGCAAAAGTACCAGAACTTCATCCCCTACTTTAAAACTTCTCCTCTGACTCTTGGAATCAAAATAGGTTTTGTACTGGTCCATTGACAAGCTTAGGTTTTTCGAAACTATGTCAGAGGTCTCCTCAAGTTTGGATCTAAGGTCAAGGAGAAACTGGTAAGAAGACTGAACCTCAGCATTTACCTCCTCATTAGTCCATAAGTCATGAAGGATGGCCAGTGGACCTCTGGCCTGTCTACCATAGAGAAGTTCAAAAGGTGAAAACCCCAAAGAGTCACTGGGAACTTCCCTCATGGCAAACAAAGCAGAGGGTAGATAACGATGCCACTCCTTAGGTTTAAGGGAGCAAAGTTTCCTTAAAATGGACTTGAGAATCGAATGCTGGCGCTCAATCCTCCCATTACAGCTGGGATGATAGGGTGTGGTGAAGAGAGACTTCACTCCCAGAAGTTGGTATAGATGTTGCATTAAGTCAGATGTGAATTGTGTCCCATGGTCAGACAAAATTTCTCTAGGAATGCCCACTCTGGAGAAGATGGACAAAAGGGCTTCAGCCACCTCTGTAGTAGTTATGGTCTTTAAGGGAACGGCTTCAGGGAAACTCGAAGCATAATCAACTAATGTTAATATATATCTATGTCCCCCAGATGAAAGTGGAGATAAAGGACCAACGATGTCAATAGCTACTCTTTCAAACGGTACCATAAAGATAGGCATTTTGACCATAGGTACTCGCCTGGTACCTCGGGAGGATGACAGTTGGCAAACTTTACACGATCTACAATAGGTAGTGATATCTGAGGACATTTTTGGCCAAAAATAGGTTTCCCTAATTTTATTTAAGGTTTTACGATGCGAGAAATGTCCGGCCACTGGCAGGTCATGAGCCATTTTAAGAACAGTCTCTCTGCATTGACTTGGAACAACTAAGATGAAATAGTCTAACTCATCTGAATTTAATTTGAATACTGACTTGTGCAAGATACCTTTTATATATTCAAATTTATATGAAAAGTTTTTCCTTTGGATAACTTGATTTTGTTTAGCGGCATTATGGCAATTCTGAAGAGAAGGGCAATTACGTTGTAACTTGACAAAGGAGTCCTTCGATATATATAAAGGCTTAAAGTCAGGGAAAATCAAAGGATGGACAGTAGGAGAAGCCTGGGCTTTGGTCTGAGCCCTAGTCAAGACATTTATGGTATCGGAGGTGATATCTTTACTTTCATCTAACAAGTGAACCGGTGATCCTACTACCTAGCTTTCGAGAGTAGCATCAATGGTTTTTAATCCCACATGAATCTCGCGAGGCATTGTCTCATCTGAACTTTCGAGGGGCTTCTCTGACTCTACAGGAAGAGGATCTGAAACACCTATGTCCATCTTTGGTGATGAAAGGTCAACCTCAGAAGGAAGAGTGGCACCTTTTACATTACCTATTAGTACGGATCAAGAAGTGATGGGAGCTAGTACGGCTTCAGACCAACCTGTGAACCATTTAGACCTAATGTAACAACGGATGGTAGGAAAAGTGTCCGTACGGCCCAAGTAGTCTGAAAGTATAGCAGAGGAATGAGTTTCTTTAAGGTTAGGGAACAGCTTATCAGAAATGACTATACATGTGCATCCAGTGTCTCGTAAAATGGTAGATACATTAAGTCCATTAACTGTTCCTGAACAGAAGGGTGCTTGGTCATTACAGTCTTTAAAACATCTTCCAACTTTTTGGACCTTCTTAGAAGGACAATCTGGACGTTTATGTCCCTTAACACCACACAAATGACAAACAGGAATAAAAGAAGTCATTTTACTTTCCACTAGAGGCTTTGATTTCTTAAGGTCTGATGAACCCTTGCCCTTAGGGTTCGATCCCTTTAGGTCTTTATAGGAATTGTGAGCCTCAGCATACAGGTCAGCAGCGTCAGCAACTTCCTCAGCTTTAATCAGGTTACGTTCTCTGATGAATGTTCGTATCTGATGGGGAAGAGCTGTCAGGAACTGGTCAGCAACCATGAAGTCTCTAAGAGATTCATAACTGTGATCAATTCCTGAACTCTCTATCCAAAAGTCGAACAAACGAAAGAGTGTTACCTGTAACTGTTGAAAGTTCTGGCCAGGCTGTAAGGTGGCATACCTGAAATTTTTCCTGTAAGAATTAGTGGTTTTTTGGTATGCTTTAAGGATTGCCTTCTTCAGTAGGTTATAATTACATATGATATCCTGTGACAAAGTTGCATAGATATTCAAGGCTGTACCAGAAAATAACATTCCTAACCTGGTAGCCCAGGTGTCAGCAGGCCATTCACAGAGGGTAGCGGTATTTTCAAACCTGATAATGTATGAAGTTATGTCTTCCCCCTCTGTGAAGGGAGGTAAATTAAGTGTTGGAATATGTGCACTGACTGCCCTTTGTTCCATTACTCCTTCCTCTAATTGTTGTTGTGTAAAAGTTAACTTTTTATTCTCTAATTCAAGGAGAGATTTTTCGAGCTCGCGATCCTTTTCTCTCTCTATTAACTCATGCTCTCTAGCTCTTTCCTCACGTTCTCTAGCTCTTTCCTCACGATCAAGTCTATCATGCTCTTTTTTGTCTTCGCGCTCTCTTTCTAACTGTCTTTCTTGGCTTTCTCTTTCAATTCTCTCTCTCTCTCTCTTTTCTCCTGTCTTTCAAGGTTCTCTTTCTCCTTTTTCTCTTCTCTTTCGATTTTCTCTCTCTCCTTTTTCTCTTCTCTTTCGATTCTCTCTCTCTCCTTTACTTCTTCTCTTTCCCTTTCTAACTGTCTCTCTTCTCTCTCAATTCTCTCTCTTTCAAGTCTTTCCTGGATCTTAGCACTAATGAAAGATTCTAAATTTTTCCCTGTTATTCCTAACTTACTTCCAGCATTCATCCAAAACTGGTATTCCTCCATGCTTGCAAGAATAACTTAAACTATCAGGGGAAATGAAACGGGTATTAAAGAAAACGGAGGGTTCAATTCCTGCTCCGCTCAAACTGTAAATAAACCAGAGGGCTCGATCCCTGCTTCAATTAAACAACATGTATTAATGAAAACGAAGGGTTCTATGCCGGCTCCGAGCAAACAGTAAGTAGAATGGGATCACTTGACCATCCAATCTTCTCACCAACAAATCAAGAGTGTCCTATGACAGTTCCCTTGATATAATAAAGAGCTCAATGAAACAAATTGTCACTGGAAAATCTCGGGTCCCTAGAGTCTAATCCTCAAAAGTGTTTCAAGCTCAAAGTGGCAGAATTAAATATTATATTCTGCCTGACTTGACTTACAATAAATTGAGACCATAACAATCACCAAATCTTTTAAATACCTGTACTGTAGTCCTACCATAAAGAATGATTACTCATGGCTGGTGGTAACCGTCTGTGGTATGCGGTGTTGAAGTTCCAATGGTAGATTCGAGATGGAGTTGAATCTTGATTCAGTAGAGTTGATCCTGGCAAGGTCGCCACTTGTGAAGGCTTACTCAGCCCTGTAACAACTTCAATAAGTATTACTAAGGCTGGCTCCTCCTCAGGAAAATTAATGAATAGAAAAAGAAATAATAACAGACAAACATAAACACTTTATTATATAGAAATTTAAAATATAAAACACTTAAATATGAAATATTAATCCTACATTAAAGAAAATGAAAAATGAAAAATATAAATGATAACTTAATTCAGCGCTAATATATATATAGGGGTGTCTGGTGTTGGTGACACTGTGTTGTTGAAATCGTAGCCGTTGCTGATGATGGGGGATGGGGGTCGCAGGTGTTGGTTACGACTCACTGGCTAGTTCTTCACAGTAGATAGAGCCTTGAGTATTCTATCCCGATGACAGGTAAGCAGGTTTTTTACTGCTGCAATGATGTGGGGTTACGTCCTGCAATTTCCTACAGGTGCACAGGTAATTAAATCCAAAATGAGGAAGTCTCTGGACGTTAGTCCTTCTCCATCATTTCTTCTCGTTGATTGACAGGTGACCCTCTCTGTCATCCAAGCTGAAAAGATAGACAGGTTACCCACTGCTTAAGAAATCACTCTCCATGGTAAGTACAATACCCAAAAGATGTGGTGATTATTACAACAGTCAACCTAGAGCAAGACTGAAAGGACTAAGTTTATTATTGGTCAAAAGTGACGCTTTCAACCAGTAAATCCACTAGAATACAAGGCAGGCATGTACTTACAGTAGTGTTGGGAGCTGTGAGTCTAGTGATTACTGTTTGACCAGAGCCCCACACGTCACCTTTCGGCGGGGGGGGGAGAAGAGGGAGGGGGAGGGATAGTGGGAGCTAGACTGACCCTACGTTAACAAGCAGCCGGCAATCAAACTATCACTTTAGGGGTGGGGGAGAAAAGGCAGGAATAGCAGGAGCTTGACTTACCCTACCTTAACAAGTAGCCGGCAATGAAACTATTGTTACTATATACTCCCTCTCTATTCCTATCTATTGAACTTTTCCCTCACATGTACAATTAAAAACTTTGGCAAAGGAATGTAACTTGAGGACTTACTTTGACCAAGTACTTATGACGGTGTAATTTGCAGTTTATTTCACTAATCTAGTGGCTGAGAGACTAGACTTGCAAAGTATTTCATCAATAAAGCTTTTACAGAAGATTCTGAATTTAGACAAAACTTTAGTTAGTGAAAAACAGATGTTCAGGAAGGTAAAGCAGTGAATATAAGAAAAAAATTGAACACTGACTGTTCAACTGCCTCCCAGCCTACATAAGGGGAATTACCAATAGATCCCTGGTTGTCTTCAAGAAAGCTCTGGACAGGCACCTAAAGTCAGTACCTGACTAGCCGGGCTGCGGTTTGTACGTCGGGTTGCGTGCGGCCAACAGTAACATCCTAGTTAATCAGACCCTGTTCCACCGTGAGGCTTGGTTACAGACCGGGCCATGGGGACGTTGACCGCCGGAACCCTCTCCAGGAATACTCCAGGTATACAACAGGCTCCCACGCTGGAGATATAAAGAGCTTACGTGTGATTCGTGTAATAAGAAGGGACAGGTAAAAAGATTTCGTAGAGAGGCATTAAAAGTGTCTGATATTTCTAGTAAGAATGTGAGCAACGTGACAGAGGATACCAATGGTACAAGACACTTGAAGATGGTACCAATGTTTCCCCCTCATTAAAAAGCCATTATTAGTTGCAAAAAGTATTCTCTTCTCTTAAAATATATAAATCACCTCAATTTTAACCAGTAATATAATATATACATATCAGCGTGCCTCGTTGTGCTCCGGGTTTTCTGGTGTTTTCACGGTCGCTCTTACATGCTAGAACTTTAATTTGTGTCATCAATCCTATACGATACATCCCTCTAGCGCCTGGAACCAATCTTGGGCAGAAAACATTATATACTGAGTCAAAAAAGGAGAATTAGTGTGCACTACCTAGCAGAGTTTACTGCCAGAGGGGAATCATAGGCCTGTGTCCCGTGTGAAAAAAATAATAATAAATGAACTTTTCGTGTCAGAGGAAAAAAAGTCTCCCTGATAACATTGAGTATACACAGTGTATAGTGTATACTACAGTGGCTCCCTAGTATATTGATGATAAAGGCTAAAGTGTCATTTGAAAACAGGTGAATTTGTAAATGAAGTGATAAGCCTATAGAGGCAGGTGCCAGAAGTCGCCAGAAACTTACCACAGGTCAGCTGTTTTTAATAATCTTCCTGGCCTGCTAGTGTACTCGCATATAATCTAGTGATACCAGTGAATAGCAGAATACAGTGTTGTAGTAGCAACTAACCAGTATTATAAAGGTACTTAGTGGAGTGGAGTGACTTTCATTAGTTTCTTTTTTTTGAAATACCAGACATATACTGTGAATTTCATATAACCTGTAGTTACCAGCGGTCGCAATATACACAACGAGAAGCAATCATTACTACAGAAAAAGCGTCCTTCCTCCAAAATTTGCACCAGTCAACTATAGTGATAATATAGCATTTATTGTGGTGGAGACGGAAAAAAAAATAGAAAAGCTAGATACAGCGATTGATAAACAAGGGTGGAAGTCGACCGTTCGTCATTGTAGGAGTTGCCAGCAGTCACCGGCTCTTCAACATGCAAGTTATACTTTTGTATCAATCAAATCACAGATTACTCGGGTAGATAATTTCCAGTAGATCCTTCATATGTTAGCTCAAATCACCGACCAGTATGGTTTAAATAAGTGACCCACTGATCAGATCAGATCGACTGGTCCGAACCCTTGACTGGTCCGAACCCTGGACTGGTCCGAACCCTTGACTGGTCCGAACCCTTGACTGGTTTCAAACGGTTTCGTTGGACAATAAAGCAGACTGTAAACGGATGGGGTTGTAGGCGCCCTTATAAACACAAACATTAAATATATACCAGGAACGTGCATGGTAAGCTGTCCAATATACAAAAACAGTTAGAAACAGAAATACAAATAGCTAGAGCTTCATTTAAGGAGGTTATTAATAGAATATTCAAGAGGTTGCTAGTAGAATTGCAGTAAATCAACCATTCAAATCATTATGAAGCTGTGTGTAGTCTGTGGTCAGTCAAACAAACGGGCTTCCACATGCATAAATTGACATTTTTGTGGAAATTGGTGTCACGTCCCTTGTGCAGATATCCAAGAACTAGCTACAAGCAGTATTAAAACAGGGAAGTGTTTTTGGGTATGGCCAAATGAGATAAATCTGTGGACTAAAATCACAAGGGTATTAAAAGAGGTCAACATCAAAGCTGCTTTCATAGAAAACCTGGAAGCTTTCTACAACAGATGGGAACATAAAAAGTCTGGGCTGAATGGTACTGCCCTTGATACTGGCCATGTAGTCAGAAACTGTAAGGCTGGAGATGATGTCCTGGTAGTCAGTAAATGTGGGGCTGATAGTGCTGTCCTGGGAGACAGTAATGCTGAAGCTGGAGGTGCTGTCCTGGGAGACAGTAATGGTGAAGCTGGAGGTGCTGTCCTGGGACACAGTAATGGTGAAGCTGGAGATGCTGTCCTGGGAGACAGTAATGGTGAAGCTGGAGATGCTGTCCTGGGAGACAGTAATGGTGAAGCTGGAGATTTTGTCCAGGTAGTCGGGAATTATACGCAGGAAGGAATACATATAAATGACCTCATAGGGGACAGGAACCATAGTAGGGAAACAAGTGTAGTCAAAGATAAGATAAAACCAATATTGCAAACTAGAAATACCGCAGGAAATAGCAAACAAGAGGACTCCACTAGCAATAGTGAGGATATATTACCAAAAACAACTGGTGGGAGCTCCATTGTTGGTGGTAGGGAGGATAGAAGTAAGACAGGGAAACATGCACCAACAGGGAGTACAGTCACAGAAACCCAAGGCAAACGGAAACCAAGCCTGTGCACATACTATGCACTTGGTATCTGCTGGCATGGGAAATCTGGAAAAACAGACGGGACGTGCAACTATGACCACCCTAGAAAATGCCATGCCCATAAGACAACAGGAAAATGCAAACTCCCTTCCTGTAAGCTTTTTCACCCTGAACTGTGTACCTCTTCAGTACAGGAAAGACTGTGCTATAACTTAAATTGCCAGGCATATCATCTAAAGGGGACAAAAAAATACAAAACATCCAGGCCATGGGAAAACCTGGGTAGCTACAGCCACTCAAGAGGGAGAGGTTTTTTAGTGCCAGGAAGGAAAAAAAAACTGGCAGGAAATGGCAGAAATCGTACACCAAATCCAGGCATTCCTGGAGTGGAACCACAGTCGATGGCCTCCACTCCAAACCAACAGATACAGATACTAATGCCGGAAAAAAAATCCCCCCCCCAGTACCAACAATACCACCAGTCCAATAACATTCTTCTTGGCAAATATACAGGGTCTAAAGCCAGCAACAAACAACAAAATACCTTTCATCCGTGGACTGCTTGCAGAGGCAAAGGCAATGTTCGCGGCTTTCAATGAGACCCACATAAAGGATCACTTGGACAACGAAATATGGATCCCAGGTTACAACCTATACAGATATGACAGAGTGAACAGGCAAAAGGGGGGGGTTGGCATGTACATTGCAGAGTCACTTGTTTGCACAGAACTGCTAAATGCCTCAAATGATGTAGTGGAAGTTTTAGCAGTAAAGGTCGAGAACCAAAACCTAGTCATTGTGGTAGTCTACAAGCCTCCGGATGCAACATCCCAGCAATTCCAGGAACAGCTGTTAAAAATTGACCACTGTCTGGAAAATCTTCCAGCTCCTGCACCCAACATCTTGCTCCTGGGGGATTTCAACTTAAGGCACCTAAAATGGAGGAATATAGCAAATAATATTGTTGCAGTAATAACACCAGGAGGCAGCTCTGATGAAAACTCACACTCACGCGAGCTTTTAAATCTCTGCACAAAATTCAATTTAAACCAGCAAATAATAGAGCCTACTAGACTGGAGAATACACTAGACCTCATCTTCACTAACAATGATGATCTGATAAGAAATGTCACCATATCAAAAACAATATACTCAGATCACAACATAATTGAGGTTCAGTCATGTATGCGCGGAGCCCCAGACCGACATAATGAGATTAGTCACGAGGGAGCATTCACCAAATTCAACTTCAATAACAAAAACATAAAGTGGGACCAAGTAAACCAAGTCCTAACCGATATAAGCTGGGAAGATATACTAAGCAACACAGACCCCAACTTATGCCTAGAACAGATTAACTCGGTGGCACTCGATGTATGCACAAGGCTTATTCCTCTAAGAAAAAGGAGGAGTAGATGTAAAATAGAAAGAGACAGGCGCTCCCTTTACAGGCGACGGAAAAGAATAACAGAGCGGCTAAAAGAGGTCAATATATCTGAAATGCGTAGGGAGACACTGGTCAGAGAAATAGCAAGCATCGAACTTAAGCTAAAAGAATCCTTTAGGAGTCAGGAATCGCGGGAAGAACTAAAAGCCATAAATGAAATCGAAAGAAACCCAAAGTATTTCTTCTCCTATGCCAAATCAAAATCGAGAACAACGTCCAGTATTGGGCCCCTACTTAAACAAGATGGGTCCTACACAGATGACAGCAAGGAAATGAGTGAGCTACTCAAGTCCCAATATGACTCAGTTTTTAGCAAGCCGCTAACCAGACTGAGAGTCGAAGATCAAAATGATTTTTTTATGAGAGAGCCACAAAATTTGATTAACACAAGCCTATCCGATGTTATCCTGACGCCAAATGACTTCGAACAGGCGATAAATGACATGCCCATGCACTCTGCCCCAGGGCCAGACTCATGGAACTCTGTGTTCATCAAGAACTGCAAGAAGCCCCTATCACGAGCCTTTTCCATCCTATGGAGAGGGAGCATGGACACGGGGGTCGTCCCACAGTTACTAAAAACAACAGACATAGCCCCACTCCACAAAGGGGGCAGTAAAGCAACAGCAAAGAACTACAGACCAATAGCACTAACATCCCATATCATAAAAATCTTTGAAAGGGTCCTAAGAAGCAAGATCACCACCCATCTAGAAACCCATCAGTTACACAACCCAGGGCAACATGGGTTTAGAACAGGTCGCTCCTGTCTGTCTCAACTATTGGATCACTACGACAAGGTCCTAAATGCACTAGAAGACAAAAAGAATGCAGATGTAATATATACAGACTTTGCAAAAGCCTTCGACAAGTGTGACCATGGCGTAATAGCGCACAAAATGCGTGCTAAAGGAATAACAGGAAAAGTCGGTCGATGGATCTATAATTTCCTCACTAACAGAACACAGAGAGTAGTCGTCAACAGAGTAAAGTCCGAGGCAGCTACGGTGAAAAGCTCTGTTCCACAAGGCACAGTACTCGCTCCCATCTTGTTCCTCATCCTCATATCCGACATAGACAAGGATGTCAGCCACAGCACCGTGTCTTCCTTTGCAGATGACACCCGAATCTGCATGACAGTGTCTTCCATTGCAGACACTGCAAAGCTCCAGGCGGACATCAACCAAATCTTTCAGTGGGCTGCAGAAAACAATATGAAGTTCAACGATGAGAAATTTCAATTACTCTGATATGGTAAACATGAGGAAATTAAATCTTCATCAGAGTACAAAACAAATTCTGGCCACAAAATAGAGCGAAACACCAACGTCAAAGACCTGGGAGTGATCATGTCGGAGGATCTCACCTTCAAGGACCATAACATTGTATCAATCGCATCTGCTAGAAAAATGACAGGATGGATAATGAGAACCTTCAAAACTAGGGAGGCCAAGCCCATGATGACACTCTTCAGGTCACTTGTTCTATCTAGGCTGGAATATTGCTGCACACTAACAGCACCTTTCAAGGCAGGTGAAATTGCCGACCTAGAAAATGTACAGATAACTTTCACGGCGCGCATAACGGAGATAAAACACCTCAATTATTGGGAGCGCTTGAGGTTCCTAAACCTGTATTCCCTGGAACGCAGGAGGGAGAGATACATGATTATATACACCTGGAAAATCCTAGAGGGACTAGTACCGAACTTGCACACGAAAATCACTCACTACGAAAGCAAAAGACTTGGCAGACGATGCACCATCCCCCCAATGAAAAGCAGGGGTGTCACTAGCACGTTAAGAGACCATACAATAAGTGTCAGGGGCCCGAGACTGTTCAACTGCCTCCCAGCACACATAAGGGGGATTACCAACAGACCCCTGGCAGTCTTCAAGCTGGCACTGGACAAGCACCTAAAGTCAGTTCCTGATCAGCCGGGCTGTGGCTCGTACGTTGGTTTGCGTGCAGCCAGCAGCAACAGCCTGGTTGATCAGGCTCTGATCCACCAGGAGGCCTGGTCACAGACCGAGCCGCGGGGGCGTTGACCCCCGGAACTCACCACGTAAGCTCCACATAACATATCCTAATAAGCACAGGAGAGAGTCCACCACCATGTTGACCTTCTCACAGATGTGCCTGGTTGAGAAGTTATCTGGTCGGAGTTTTAAAGACCATTCTATGAGACCAATGTTTCTATTCCACACAGAGCTCAGTTATGTCAGTGGATTATTGTTGCTGACTTCCTGACTCCCATGTAGTAAGCATGACAAGTACTCATTGAAGTTCTCCAGTGGTAAGACCAGAGGAAGAGGCCTCCTCTATTGTGCAGTAGGTCCTCTGGTATGATTTTTAACTTAGCTGAGAAGTATGGAACAGAATGGAGGACTTCCTTTTCAGAAGCTTAAAGAAAAGTTTTGCCAGCTGCTTGACCACAGGCATGTCAACCTATACCAGAAATACACTTAAATAATCTGGTGATAATAATCTGGTGATAATAATCTGGTGATAAAAATCTGGTGGTAATAATCTGGTGATAATAATCTGGTGATAATACTCCGTGAGCCATGCACAGTAATCTTTTTATATTATGAATTGATTCTTGGTACTCAGCTGGCCACTTAAAGTCGACTTTCTCACTGGTAAGAGATTAAATTGTCCACAATGACTGTGAAATTATGGCAGAAATTGCAGTAAAACCCTATCACCCTACCTGGAGGTCATACCGGGGATCAACGCCCCCGCGGCCCGGTCTGTGACAAGGCCTCCTGGTGGATCAGGGACTGATCAACCAGGCTGTTATTATTGGCCGCACGTGAACCGACGTACGAGCCATAGACCGGCTGGTCAGGTACTGACTTTAGGTGATTGTCCAGTGCCTGCTTGAAGGGAGCCGTCGGGCAAAATCTGTAACTCTGTTGTTTACTGTCTGATTTTCTCCAGTTTTGGTACACAGGACAAAGTCGTTTCACTCTTTCTTGAAAATATTTATCAAAAATATACCTCAAACAACAACTGAGAAATGACTGATTTACTGAAAATGCCCTTGTGGCCAAGCTTTCTCTTATATGGGACTACATAAGGTTGTTTGGACACTTGGTGCCGAGAGAACAATGTTTATACTATTTTTCTGTGACCCCTGCTCTCTAAATAAACTTATCTTTATTTCACAAAAAAATAAAGTTTGTTAGTTCCTGGAATATTGCACAAAAATCTGCCCTTTACTCCCACATAACTCCCAAAGTATTTGGAATATTTCCAAAATTTGGTCACCGAAAAATGGAGAAATCATTATTCTACAACTTTTGTGAGTATTATATTCCATTTAATTCAGTAATAAAGCGAGAGGTTTCGACTTTAGGTGAATAAGTTCTTCCGAGATATCGGCCGGGAGCGCCGGCCGGCCCCCGTCTCAAAAAAAAAAAAAATCGCGAAAATCGCGTTTGTTTGGGTGTATTTCTTAGTAAAAAGATGTTCTAGTGCAGTTAGCCTCTAAACACCGTTTTCTCTTACTCAGAGACGACAGGGTGATCAGTTACACTTTTATATCGAAATATTCCCGATAATCTCTGGGCCATATTATGGCCTATTTTATTCAGTCTAGAGTATATAACATGTTTGTATGTTATTTAGAGTGTTTATTATATCATATTAGATCAATTCTGATAGACAAATAAGCCGTAGAGTTGATATATAAGCTGATATAAGCGTAATAATGGGCGATTCCTGGCTGGCACCTCGGGCGCGGGAACACTGCCGAGCGTTCCCATCTAGTTCCCAGCTGTCGCTCAGTCTACGGATAAGTCCCGCCTACTGTTTTATAATGCCAAATAGTCAGTAATTATATTAGAAAGAATAATGCAAGAAAAGGCGATAAAAAACAAGGAAACAACTCCAAAATATATATAGGCCGTGAGCAGACTCGGTACCAACATCGCCGTCACCATACCTGATATAAATAACTATAATTTCTTGTAGAAACGTCGTAGAACATTCATTCTGGTACCATTGTGTTGCCAAAGAGTTGAGCTATTTTTCAGTATATATAACTCAATTTCCATATTTTTACGATTTTTTCGGTGAGCGCGCTCGGAAATTTGCCCTACGGCCCCCTGAAGACAGCCAGGGGTCAATAGGTAATCCCCCTTATGTATACTGGGAGGGAGTTCAACAATCTTGGGCCCTTGACACTTATTCTGTTGTCTCTTAACGTGCTAGTGACACCCCTGCTTTTCATTGGGGGGATGTTGCATCGTCTGCCAAGTCTTTTGCTTTCGTAGTGAGTGATTTTCGTGTGCAAGTTCGGTACTAGTCCCTCTAGGATTTTCCAGGTGTATATAATCATGTATCTCTCCCTCCTGCGTTCCAGGGAATACAGGTTCAGGAACTTCAAGCGCTCCCAGTAATTGAGGTGTTTTATCTCCGTTATGCGCGCCGCGAAGGTTCTCTGTACATTTTCTAGGTCGGCAATTTCACCTGCCTTGAAAGGTGCTGTTAGTGTGCAGCAATATTCCAGCCTAGATAGAACAAGTGACCTGAAGAGTGTCATCATGGGCTTGGCATCCCTAGTTTTGAAGGTTCTCATTATCCATCCTGTCATTTTTCTAGCAGCTGCGATTGATACAATGTTATGGTCTTTGAAGGTTAGATCCTCCGACATGATCACTCCCAGGTCTTTTACATTTGTTTTTCACTCTATTTTGTGGTTAGAATTTGTTTTATACTCCGATGGAGCTTTAATTTCCTCACGCTTTCCTTATCGGAGTAATTGAAATTTCTCATCATCGTACTGTTTTCTTCGGCCCATTTAAAGATTTGGTTGATGTCCGCATGGAGCCTTGCAGTGTCTTCAATGGAAGACACTGTCATGCAGATTCGGGTGTCATCTGCAAAGGAAGACACATTGCTGTCGCTTATATCCTTGTTTATGTCAGATATGAGGATGAGGAACAGGATGGGAGCGAGTACTATGCCTTGTGGAACAGAACTTTTCACCACAGCTGCCTCAGACTTTACTCTCTTTAATACTACTCTTTGTGTTCTATTTGTTAGGAAATTATTGATCCATCTACCAACTTTTCCGGTGCACTATTACACCATTACCTGGAGTTTACCTGGAGAGAGTTCCGGGGGTCAACGCCCCCGCGGCCCGGTCTGTGACCAGGCCTCCTGGTGGATCAGAGCCTGATCAACCAGGCTGTTGCTGCTGGCTGCACGCAAACCAACGTACGAGCCACAACCCGGCTGGTCAGGAACCGAATTTAGGTGCTTGTCCAGTGCCAGCTTGAAGACTGCTAGGGGTCTGTTGGTAATCCCCCTTATGTATGCTGGGAGGCAGTTGAACAGTCTTGGGCCCCTGACACTTTTTGTATGGTCTCCTAACATGCTAGTGACACCCCTGCTTTTCATTGAGGGGATGTTGCATCGTCTGCCAAGTCTTTTGCTTTCGTAGTGAGTGATTTTCGTGGGCAAGTTCGGTACTAGTCCCTCTAGGATTTTCCAGGTGTATATAATCATGTATCTCTCCTGCCTGCATTCCAGGGAATACAGGTTCAGGAACCTCAAGCGCTCCGAGTAATTGAGGTGTTTTATCTCAGTTATGCGCGCCGTGAAGGTTGTCTGTACATTTTCTAGGTCAGCAATTTCACCTGCCTTGAAAGGTGCTGTTAGTGTGCAGCAATATTCCAGCCTAGATAGAACAAGTGACCTGAAGAGTGTCATCATGGGCTTGGCCTCCCTAGTTTTGAAGGTTCTCATTATCCATCCTGTCATTTTTCTAGCAGATGCGATTGATACAATGTTATGGTCCTTGAAGGTGAGATCCTCCGACATGATCACTCCCAGGTCTTTGACGTTGGTGTTTCGCTCTATTTTGTGGCCAGAATTTGTTTTGTACTCTGATGAAGATTTAATTTCCTCGTGTTTACCATATCTGAGTAATTTAAATTTCTCATCGTTGAACTTCATATTGTTTTCTGCAGCCCACTGAAAGATTTGGTTGATGTCCCCCTGGAGCCTTGCAGTGTCTGCAATGGAAGACACTGTCATGCAGATTCGGGTGTCATCTGCAAAGGAAGACGCGGTGCTGTGGCTGACATCCTTGTCTATGTCGGATATGAGGATGAGGAACAAGATGGGAGCGAGTACTGTGCCTTGTGGAACAGAGCTTTTCACCGTAGCTGCCTCGGACTTTACTCTGTTGACGACTACTCTCTGTGTTCTGTTAGTAAGGAAATTATAGATCCATCGACCGACTTTTCCTGTTATTCCTTTAGCACGCATTTTGTGCGCTATTACGCCATGGTCACACTTGTCGAAGGCTTTTGCAAAGTCTGTATATATTACATCTACATTCTTTTTGTCTTCTAGTGCATCTAGGACCTTGTCGTAGTGATCCAATAGTTGAGACAGACAGGAGCGACCTGTTCTAAACCCATGTTACCCTGGGTTGTGTAACTGATGGGTTTCTAGATGGGTGGTGATCTTGCTTCTTAGGACCCTTTCAAAAATTTTATGATATGGGATGTTAGTGCTATTGGTCTGTAGTTCTTTGCTGTTGCTTTACTGCCCCCTTTGTGGAGTGGGGCTATGTCTGTTGTTTTTAGTAACTGTGGGACGACCCCCGTGTCTATGCTCCCTCTCCATAGGATGGAAAAGGCTCGTGATAGTGGCTTCTTGCAGTTCTTGATGAACACGGAGTTCCATGAGTCTGGCCCTGGGGCAGAGTGCATGGGCATGTCATTTATCGCCTGTTCGAAGTCATTTGGCGTCAGGATAACATCGGATAGGCTTGTGTTAACCAAATTCTGTGGCTCTCTCATAAAAAAAATCATTTTGATCTTCGACTCTCAGTCTGGTTAGCGGCTTGCTAAAAACTGAGTCATATTGGGACTTGAGTAGCTCACTCATTTCCTTGCTGTCATCTGTGTAGGATCCATCTTGTTTAAGTAGGAGCCTAATACTGGACGTTGTTCTCTACTTTGATTTGGCATAGGAGAAGAAATATTTTGGGTTTCTTTCGATTTCATTTATGGCTTTTAGTTCTTCCCGCGATTCCTGACTCCTATAAGATTCCTTTAGCTTAAGTTCGATGCTTGCTATTTCTCTGACCAGTGTCTCCCTACGCATTTCAGATATATTGACCTCTTTTAGCCGCTCTGTTATTCTTTTCCGTCGCCTGTAAAGGGAGCGCCTGTCTCTTTCTATTTTACATCTACTTCTCCTTTTTCTTAGAGGAATAAGCCTTGTGCATACATCGAGTGCCTCCGAGTTAATCTGTTCTAGGCATAAGTTGGGGTCTGTGTTGCTTAGTATATCTTCCCAGCTTATATCGGTTAGGACTTGGTTTACTTGGTCCCATGTTTTTGATAAGGTGACATTTCTTATCAGATCATCATTGTTAGTGAAGATGAGGTCTAGTGTATTCTCCAGTCTAGTAGGCTCTATTATTTGCTGGTTTAAATTGAATTTTGTGCAGAGATTTAAAAGCTCGTGTGAGTGTGAGTTTTCATCAGAGCTGCCTCCTGGTGTTATTACTGCAACAATATTATTTGCTATATTCCTCCATTTTAGGTGCCTTAAGTTGAAATCCCCCAGGAGCAAGATGTTGGGTGCAGGAGCTGGAAGATTTTCTAGACAGTGGTCAATTTTTAACAGCTGTTCCTGGAATTGCTGGGATGTTGCATCCGGAGGCTTGTAGACTACCTCAATGACTAGGTTTTGGTTAGTAAGTAAGTAAGTAAGTTTATTCAGGTATACACAAATACAGTTACATAGAATTATCATACATAGCAGCATATGTGTAGAGAACCTAGGATAACCCAAAAAAGTCAGACAGAGTGACTTATTTCCATTGGGGTCCTTTTACCTTATTATTATTATAATATAAAGGTTATAATATGTTCTTATTATTCTACAATGAAGATAACATCTTATTATCATACTAAAAAGACTATCTACTACACGAGGGTCATTAAGACTATCTACAATACGAGGGTCATTACTGGGAATAAGGTAAAATTTACACGTATGTTAGCTAAAAAATAGAAAATCATTCCCCTCCGTTTCTGTAGCTACATTCATCAGACACCTTTTGGCACTCTTCTTGAACTGGTTCATGCTATGACTGGCTTTGACATGTGCGGGCAGTCTGTTCCATTCCTTTATTGCTGTACAATAAAAAGTGTTTGAAGCCTGGCCACTGACTGTGGGTACTACAAAGTTGTGTTCTCTCCCCCTAGTACTATGATTGCTTTGGTTCCCAACCTTGACAAAATTGACAGCAAGATATTCTGGACATTGTTTGTGAGCAATTTTATAAACATGATTTATCTTCAGTTGTTTTACTCTGTCTTCAACATTCAGCATATCCAACTTCTGTAATTCATCCTGGCCTACATGTTCTCTTGGTCCCAGCCCCAGGATGAATCTTACGATTTTGTTCTCGACCTTTACTGCTAAAACTTCCACTACATCATTTGAGGTATTAAGCAGTTCTGTGCAAACAAGTGACTCTGCAATGTACAGGCCAACCCCCCCATTTTGCCTGTTCACTCTGTCACATCTGTATAGTTGTAACTTGGGATCCATATTTCGTTGTCCAAGTGATCCTTTATGTGGGTCTCAGTGAAAGCCGCGAACATTGCCTTTGCCTCTGCAAGCAGTCCACGGATGAAAGGTATTTTGTTGTTTGTTGCTGGCTTTAGACCCTGTATATTTGCAAAGAAGAATGTCATCGGACTGGTGGTATTGTTGGTACTGGGGGGGGATTTTTTTTTCCGGCATTAGTATCTGTATCTGTTGGTCGACTAACACCCAGGTACCCAGTATTACTGATGGATGAACATAAACAACGGGTGTAAAGAAACACGCCCAATGTTTCTACCCTTGCCGGGAATCGAACCTGTTCCCTGGCCGTGTGAAACGAGAGCTTTAACCATCAGGCAACTAGACTTCAGGCAACTGCTACACTCCAACCAAGTGCTAGAGTCTAGCAGGATGAACATGGACAACAGGTGTAAGGAAACAAGTCCAATGTTCCTACCCTTGCCGGGAATCGAACCCGGACGTCAGTGTGTGTAGCAAGTTTTACCTAGCTGGCAAAACACCACAAGATGGTATCTACATAATGTGCACTTCGACTCGACTGTCTATAATCCTGTTAGGGGACTCACGAGCAGTGACAGTAGTGCATATATAACTCCTCCAATACAGTATACCTTTAAGTAAATCAGTTAAGTGATCTGTTAGCTGTACAGTGTGCTAGCATCACCAGGCCTGGTGGGTAAAGCTCTCGCTTTACACACGGAGGGCCCGGGTTCGATTCCCGGCGGGTGAAAACATTTCGACACGTTTCCTTACACCTGTTGTCCTGTTCATCTATTCTAGCAGCAAATAGGTACCTGGGTGTTAGTCGACTGGTGTGGGTCGCATCCTGGGGGTAAGTAAGTAAGTAAGTAAGTAAATTTATTCAGGTATACACAATACAGTTACATAGAATTATCATACATAGCAGAATATGTGTAGAGAACCTAGGATAACCCAAAAAAGTCAGACAGAGTGACTTATTTCCATTGGGGTCCTTTTACCTTATTATTATAATATAAAGGTTATAATATTTTCTTATTATTCTATAATGAAGATAACATCTTATTATCATACTAAAAAGACTATCTACTACACGAGGGTCATTAAGACTATCTACAATACGAGGGTCATTAAGACTATCTACTACCCGAGGGTCATTACGACTATCTACAATACGAGGGTCATTACTAGGGATAAGGTAAAATTTACACGTATTTTAGCTAAAAAATAGAAAATCATTCCCCTCCCTTTCTGTTGCTTCGTTCATCAGACACCTTTTGGCAGTCTTCTTGAACTGGTTCAAGCTATGACTGGCCTTGACATTTGTGGGTAGTCTGTTCCATTCCTTTATTGCTGTACAATAAAAGGTGTTTGAAGCCTGGCCACTGACTGTGGGTACTACAAAGTTGTGCTCTCTCCCCCTAGTACTATGATTGCTTTGGTTCCCAACCTTGACAAAATTGACAGCAAGATATTCTGGACACTGTTCGTGAGCAATTTTATAAACATGATTTAGCTTCAGTTGTTTTACTCTGTCTTCAACATTCAGCATATCCAACTGCTGTAATTCATCGTGGCCTACATGTTCTCTTGGTCCCTGCCCCAGGATGAATCTTACGATTTTGTTCTGGGTGATTTGCAGTCTATCTTTTAGTTTTTTTGTCAAGGCAGAGTACCAAGAAGAGCAAGCGTAATCCATATGGCATTGTATAAGGGCTAGACATAGGGTCCTGCGAGCCTCAGTAGGTAGACACTGTGCTTGTCTATACAGGAACTTCAGCCTGGCATTCGCTTTCTTTACTACACTGTTCCCTATCAATTCTCCTGACATGCATGGGTCAAAGGGGATTCCCAGATATTTAACTGATGAAACCAAAGTGATGGACTCCCCATTACACTGAACATTAAAATTATTTACCCTTCTCAGTTTATGTTTCGTTCCAAAGAGAATGGCTTCAGTTTTCCCTAGGTGTAATGATAGTTTGTTGTCTACTAACCATTTGCTGCAGGACTCCAGTTCCAGTGTTAAAACATTAGCAATATCTTGTGGGTCTTTACCTGTCACTAACAGAGCACTGTCATCTGCATACAGTAGGAGTTTGCACTTGACACTGATAGGCATATTATTGACATAACATAAGAATAGTAAGGGACCCAGAATACTACCTTGGGGAACTCCACATGTTATCGGCAGGGGTTCTGATTCTGTTTTGTTGATTTTGACTATTTGTCTCCTGTTGCTAAGGTAGGACTTAAACCAGTCTACAGAACCTATACCGATAGTTTGAAGTTTATTACATAATATATTGTGGTTGACAGTATCGAAGGCCTTTTGCAGGTCTAAGGTTACCATACCTATGAGGTTCCCTTTTGACATTTCAGTTCTCAGGTAATCCATCAGATTAATAAGGGAGGTATCGGTTGAGTAGGATCTTCTAAAGCCCGATTGATAGCTATGGAGAATGCTGTTGTCATTAAGGTACTTAACTACTTGAGAATACACCGCCCTCTCCAGAATTTTAGATATTATACTGAGTATACTAACAGGTCTATAGTTGCTTACATCAGACCTATTATTTTTCTTGAAGATAGGAGTAACTCTGGCCTCCTTGAACCCCTCTGGTACGGTATTAGTGGTGATTGATAGATTTATTATGTGAGCAATAGGGATTGACAGTTCAAAAGCACCATCTTTTAGGAACTTAGACGGGATGTTATCAGGGCCTGTGCTCTTAGTTGGGTTTAACCTGCTTAGTTCTTTTTGAATGAAGTCATGAGATACACGTACTAGTTGACAACTGTTTGGGGTTACCCCTTTATTGGTATAGTATGTTTGAAACTTATCAGAGTCTGTGTTAAAGGTATTTGATGCAGCTGGTAGTTTACTTACTAGTGTTGATGCAACAGATGTGTAGTAGGAATTAAAGCAATTTGCCACCTTAGATGTTTCGTGGTATACCTCATTATCGATAGTGAGTACTATGTTAGACCTATCTACTGGCTTATGGCTATACCCCAACTGTTTTAGTTGTTGCCAGAGCTTTCTGGGGTTATGCTTATATTCTTCAATTTTTGAGCAATAGTGCTTTGCCTTTGCTCCTTTTATAAGCCTCGATGACACACTGACTTCCTTGGGTTATCCTGGGTGGCTAACCCTCAAGGGTTAAAAATCCGAACTATATCTTATCTCTTAGCTAAGAAATCAGTTAACGGTGGTGTTAGCAGTGACGGTAATACATACACGACTCCTCCAGCTGCTGCTGCTCCCTTACATCCAACAATAACAACAACACAGCTGCCTGTCACTGTCGTCACCTTTGTTTACCTCACTAAGAACACCACCAAGAACACCACCAAGAACACCACCAAGAACACCACCAAGAACACCACCAAGAACACCACCAAGAACACCACCAAGAACACCACTTAACAGTGTTCACCAGTCATCCTGGATACACAGGTGAAAGAGGTAAGCAACAACGATGGTATTATGTATTTGGTGGATAAAGTGTGCGAGGTGAGGATGATATTGAACCAATGACATCCCTCCGGTGGCTCTCGCTTCACACACGGAGGGTCCGGGTTCGATTCCCGGTGGGGTGGATACATTTCGACGTGTTTCCTTACACCTGTTGTCCTGTTCACCTAGCAGCACATAGGTACCTGGGTGTTAGTGGACTGGTGTGGGTGGCATCCTGGGGGACAAGATTGAGGACCACAATGGAAATAAGACAGACAGTCCTCGATGACACACTGACTTTCTTGGGTTATCCTCGGTGGCTAACCCTCTGGGGTTAAAAATCCTGTGCAGATGCTCTTGCAGCTCATCAATGGTTAGTTCTTCATCATCGTCCTCCACCAACTCTTCTACATCCTCCCCACTAACCTCCAACCCCATGGACTTCCCCAATGACACAATAGATTCCACAACTGGTATAGGTTCCTCAGGGTTAGCCCCAAGCCCTTCAAAATCCCTCTCTTGTACACATTCTGGCCACAATTTCCTCCAATCAGAGTTTAAGGTCCACTTAGTCACTCCCTCCCAAGCCTTACCTATAAGGCTTATGCAATTGAGGATATTGAAGTGATCTTTCCAAGAGTCTCTTAGGGTCAATTGAGTGTCTGAGGTCACTTCAAAGCACTTTTGAACCACTGCTTTGGTGTACAGTTTTTTTGAAATTTGATATGACCTGCTGGTCCATGGGCTGGAGGAGAGGAGTGGTATTAGGAGGCAAAAACTTCACTGTTATGAAGCTCAACTCCCCCACAATTCGTTCTGGCAAGTCTGGAGGATGAGCAGGAGCATTGTCTAATACCAGGAGGCACTTGAGGTCCAGTTTATTTTCCAAGAGGTAATTTTTCACAGTGGGGCCAAACACATGATAGAACCAGTCATAGAAAATGTCCCTAGTGACCCATGCCTTACTGTTTGCCCTCCACATCACACACAAATTAGCCTTGACAACATTGTTTTTCTTGAACACTCTGGGAGTTTCAGAGTGATACACGAGTAGTAGCTTCACTTCAAAATCCCCACTGGCATTACTACAAAACTTTAGAGTTAGCCTGTCTTTTATAGGCTTGTGTCCTGGCAGTGCTTTTTCCTCCTGTGTAATGTAGGACCTGTTTGGCATTTTCTTCCAAAACAGGCCTGTTTTGTCACAATTAAACACTTGTTGGGGCTTTAATTCTTCATAGTCTATGTACTCCTTGAATTCCTGCACATATTTTTCAGCCACTTTTTGGTCACAACTGGCAGCCTCACTATGCCTTATCACACTGTGTATGCCACTATGATTCTTAAATCTCTCAAACCAACCATTGCTGGCCTTAAATTCACTAACATCACTAGTTGTAGGCATTTTTTTAATTAAATCGTCATGCAACTGTCTTGCCTTTTCACATATTATTGACTGAGAAATACTATCTCCTGATATTTGTTTTTTGTTTATCCACAATAACAAAAGCCTCTCAACATCTTGGAGTATTTGCGATCTCTGTTTCGAAAACATACTTGCACCTTTCGCAACAACAGCTTCCTTGATTGCCTTTCTGTTGGCCAAGATAGTAGTGATGGTTGATTGGGGTATGTTATACAGCCTGGCCAGCTCAGAGGCATGCACTCCACATTCATACCTTGTAATTATCTTTCTTCAATTCAACTGTAATTCTCACCCTTTTTACCACAGGGTTGGCACTAGAAGCTTTCTTTGGGCCCATGGTGGCTTATTTAGCAGTTACAAGCACAAAAAGCAATGAAATAATACAAAATGTATCGAATGTATGCGTGAAAGCGTTTGCAGTGGCTTGTAAACAGTGGCACACTAGCTGAAGGCAGGGCAGTTGAGGCGCACTCAGGCCGGACGGCCAGGCAGACGCATTTGGGATGAATGTTGTTAGTCGAGTTTTTCATCGTTGGTCGAGCCAAAATTTTTACGCTCAAACACATCGTTAGCCAATTTTATCATTAGTCAATGCCATCGTTGGTCAAGGGTCCACTGCATCTGTTATTGCCTTACTAACTTTAAGTTAATATTAAGTTCACCATGTGCTAAAATATAATACTGTACCTACCTCTGTTGATATATAAAAAGTGAATGCTCAATTCAAACCAACTATGACCAATATATCTAGTAATAAGTATAGTCTGTAATGTATTAGGCTTAGTCTGCCGGAAATGCCTCGGCATGATAGTGACTGTTTTTGTGTACAGTGGAACCTCAAATGTTGAACGTATCGCTTATCGAACTCTTCGAAAATCGACCGCTTTTTTCGAACCAACTTTGTCCCTATTATCGAACTCACCCCTATTTTCAAGCCGCCAGGTACTGGACCTGTCCGCCAGCCTGCTCTGTCCGTGTTCCCATGCAGGCATCGTGAGCCAGTCTAGCTTTGTTGATGCTTGAGTGAACACTAACCTGTGCTCTCATTCAAACATTTTACGATTAATTCATTGTGTTTAGTGCTTATGGGACTGTGAAATAAGCTACCATGGGCCCAAAGAAACTTGCTAGTGGTGCCCCTGTGGTAAAGAAAGTGAGAAACACCATAGATGTGAAGAAGGAAATAATACAGAATTAGTATGAGAGTGGTGTGAAACTTGCTGAGCTTCCCAGGATGTATGGGAAAAACAAGTCGACCATCACTTCTATCCTGGCAAAGAAAGAACAAATCAAGGAAGCTGATGTTGCAAGAGGTGTTAATATGCTAACCAAAAAAAGATCACAGACAATCGGTCAGGTTAAGAAGTTGTTGCTGGTGTGGATCAAGGATAAAGAGATGGCAGGTGATAATGTTTCAGAGACGATTATTTGCGAAAAGGCAAGGAAGTTGCATGCCGATTCAAAGATTAAGGAGATTTGCGCCAAGTGGAATGATGTCCAAATTTTTGTGGAGAAGTACCATCCTGAGCAAGCTGATACAAGCCATCTTTGCAACAAGTTCAGTGACAGGACCATGTCCCATTTTAGGGAAATCTTAAAGAGGCGCCAGAAACAGAGGACTGTGAACAGTTATTTTGTGAGACAGGGGTCCAGTGACTCTCAAGCTGGTCCTAGTGGCATTAAAAGACAGAAGGGAAGTAACCCCAGAGAGGACTTTGATACCTAAAGTCCTTATGGAAGGGGATTCCCCTTCCAAACACTAACCCCAACTTCCTCTCTCCTCCTCCCTATCTTCCAGATGCCATCACCAATCTTCAATAAAGGTAAGTAAAAATGTTATGTCATATGTTTATTTAAATTTATTAATGCATAATTGTACACTATATTTTTTGTGTGTATGTAAAACTATAATTAATCTCTATAAAATTTATTTTTTTGTGTGAATATTTTTGGGTTTCTAGAATAGATTAATTGTATTTCCATTATTTCTTATGGGAAATATTGCTTCGCTTTTCAAACTTTTCGAATTTAGAACTAGCTCCTGGAACGGATTAAGTTTGAAATTTGAGGTTCCACTGACTTGCAGATCAATATTGTAATTAAACATTGCAAACTATGCATGGAAATAGACTCCTTATAACATGTCAATCACACATAGTAAACTTTGCAAAGAAATAAAAATCTGAATTTGAATTTGAACATATTGGTGCTACTGGTCCATGTTAACCTTTATCTAGCTGATGATTATATCTTTACTGACCCATGAGTGAGACATTACCCGTGAGTGAGACACTACCCATGAGTGAGACACTACCCATGAGTGAGACACTACCCATGAGTGAGACACTACCCATGAGTGAGACACTACCCATGAGTGAGACACTACATGTGAGTGAGACACTACCCATGAGTGAGACACTACACGTGAGTGAGACACTACCCGTGAGTGAGACACTATCCGTGGGTGAGAAACTGTCCATGAGTGAGACATATTACCCATGAGCGAGACACATTTTATTTTTATTTATTTATTTATTAATTTGAACATGATACATAGAAGTACAAGGAAATACAGTGGTTAAGTGTAACATGCCAAAGCCTCTTGTATGCAGAGCATTATGGGCAAGCTTAAAATTAACTTAAGATTAACTAAGCAATGATATATTCAGTGGTAAACATTGTTGTAAAAGTTAATAATTAAGCACAAATGAGTATTTCAAAGACAGGTCATATGGTCATTTACTGTGTTGCTGTGCATTCAGTAGAATGGAGTATTCTGTTAGGTAATGTAATTAAAAATAACAAAGTTTGATTGGGTCACAGATTAAACATTTATGAGATACAATTTATGAGATACAATTATTCAGTATTTATTTAGTTGTGGGTGAGTAAGTGATTTTTAAAAAGAGACTTGAATTTATAAACAGACAGTGTTTCTTTTATATTCACAGGTAATGAATTCCAGATTTTTGGCCTTTTATGTGCATTGAGTTTTTGCATAGTGTGAGATGGACACGAGGAATATCAAAGAGTGATCTGTGCCTTGTGTTATGGTCGTGTGTTCTGTTGAGGTTGGTAAGGAGACGTTTGAGGGAAGGGTTTATATCAGAGTTAAGTGTTCTATGTATGTAGTAGGTACAATAATAAGTATGGATGTTTTGTATGGCAAGTAGGTTTAGAGTTTTGAATATTGGTGGAGTGTGCTGCTTGTAGTGCGAATTTGTTATTCTGACTGCAGCCTTTTGTTGGGTAATTAATGGTCTGAGATGGTTTATTGTTGTTGAGCCCCATGCACAAATTCCATAGGTGAGATAGGGGTAAATAAGTGAGTGATATAGGGCCAGGAGGGCTGACTGTGGAACATAGTACCATATCTTCGATAGTATGCCTATGGTCTTGGAAATTTTCTTGGAAATTTGTTGCATATGTGTTTGAAATTTGAGTCTATTATCAAGGTGGATTCCTAAGAATTTTCCCTCTGAGAGCTTTGTAATAGGTGATCCGTTTATCATTATGTTAAGAGGGACATTTGTAGCTCTGTTACCAAACTGAATGAAGTAGGTTTTGTCAATGTTGAGAGTAAGTTTGTTAGTCCTCATCCAGGTAGATATTTTCTGTAATTTGGTATTCACAGTATTGGGTAGCATGACTGGGCTTGGGTGAGAGAAGACGTATGTAGTGTCATCTGCAGATAGTGTGGGTTTGAGTAGTTGCGATGTATTTGGTAGGTCATTTATGTAAACGAGAAAGAGAAGAGGGCCAAGGACACTTCCCTGTGGGACACCAACTGTAATTGGCTGTGCGGAAGAGTTTGCTCCATTTGTGTACACATATTGGCTTCTGTTGCTGAGGTATGACTTTAGGTAGTTGAGGGAGTGCCCTCTTATACCATAGTGTGACAATTTTATGTGGAGCAAGTCATGGTCAACTGTATCAAAAGCTTTGCGTAAATCAATGAAGATTCCCAGTGGGACTTCTTTTTTCTCTGGTGCAGTATATATTTGTTTTAGCATGTGTATAAAAGCATCATTTGTATTTTTATTAGGCCTGAACCCAAACTGACAGGGGTTGAGTATGTTGTGGGAGATGAGATAGGAATAGATTCACTTATGAATTAATTTTTCGAAGATTTTAGAGAGAGGGTGTAAGTTGGATATTGGCCTATAGTTATTCAAGCCTGTTTGGTCTCCTCCTTTATGGATCGGGGTAACCCTCGCTATTTTGAGAACTGTAGGGAAGGTAGAGGATTCGATGGATTTGTTAAAGAGTGTTGCAATGATTGGTGACAGCACTTGCGACGCTTTTTTGTGTATAAAGGGTGGTAAGGTATTTAAATCTCCTGTCTTGTTTTTTAGTGTGTTGATAATAAGGGAGACTTTTGTTGGGTTAGTCGGAGCTAGGAACAGTGTGTTCGGGTAGTTGCCAGTGAGGTAGTCATTGGGTGGGGTATTTGAGCTTGGGATTTTATTGGCAAGGTTTTTTCCTATGATGGAGAAGAAATCATTGAGTCTGCTGTTTCAGTTGGTGGGGGTTGGGGTTCATCTGGTTTTGTTAGTTCAATTGCGCTGTTTTGTGATATCTTTTTTGTTCCTAGGATTTCTGATAGGGTTTTCCAGGTCTTTTTTATATCACCTTTTAAGTTGGATAATCTGTTCTCATAATACAATTTTGTTTACTCTTCTTATCAGGCTGGTTAGGATTGACGAATAACGTTTTGTTTGATCTCTGGTTATGTGACCCATTTTGTACTGTTTTTCGTATAGGCGCTTTGTATTTATGGATTTGAGGATGCTGGGTGTTAGCCAGGGACTGTTCAGTCTCTTAGCTGTCATCTGTTTAGTCTTTTTAGGGCAGTGCTTGTTATAGAGGCATTGGGTCTCTTTTAGAAAATTATTAATACTTTCGTCAATATCTGTATAGATTTCTAGCTCAGTGTACCAGTCAATGTTTGTCACTGCTGTTGTGAAGTTATTAATGGCTGCCTCATTGTGAAGTCTGAAAGTGACTTTAGTAGTGTCTTGGGGTAATTTGCCTAGATTAGTTATGAGGAAGGTAGGGTAGTGGTCTGTGGTATTATCTGTGATTACGCCTGATTTTAAAGGGGATATGGTGTTGGTCCAGATGTGGTCTAGTAGGGAAACACTAGTCTCTGTAATTCTTGTAGGTTTTGTTACTGTTGGTAGCAACAAGCAGTTACTCATAGTGTTTGTGAATTCAGTAATGTGTGGGTCCTGGTCTTGCAGGAGATTTATATTGAAGTCACCTGAGAGTAGTAAGTGATCTTTATTCATGCGTGCATCAGTTATCATACTTCCTAGGTTTTCACTAAAACGGCTAATGTTTGACTGTGGTATTCTGTAGATGTTTATCACTGTGAAAGGTTTTTGTAGGTACATGTATTTGGATTTGAATTTAGATATTATATATTCCCCATGTTCATCCCCTGTGCAAGTATTAGTGATACATTCTAGTTGGTCTGAGTAGTATACAGCTGTGCCACCCTCTTGTTGATCTGGCCTACAGTTGTGTATGGCTGTGTAACCAGGAATGGCATAGACATCTGTAGTATCAGGCTTTAGCTAGGTTTCGGTGAGAGTAATGATGGACATACTGGCATGCAGGGAATTTAGTAATGCTATGAGGTCATCGTAATGTTTACTTAAAGATCTGATATTGTAGTTAACCCTTTGACTGTCGCGGCCGTATATATACGTCTTACGAGGTACTGTGTTTGACGTATATATACTCATAAATTCTAGCGGCTTCAAATCAAGCAGGAGAAAGCTGGTAGGCCCACATGTGAGAGAATGGGTCTGTGTGGTCAGTGTGCACCATATAAAAAAAATCCTGGAGCACGCAGTGCATAATGAGAAAAAAAAAAGCTCCGACCGTTTTTTTTTAGTTAAAATGCCGACTTTGTGGTCTATTTTCGTATAGTATTTATGGTTGTATTCTCGTTTTCTTGGTCTCATTTGATAGAATGGAAAACATATTATAGAAATAGAGGTGATTTTGATTGATTTTACTATAAAAAGAACCTAGAAATGGAGCTCAAAGTAGGGGAAATGTTTGATTTTTGCCAATGTTGAAAAGTAAACAAATGATGCCATTGTCCAATAAATGTCCAACTAGCCATTCTAATATGCAGTCATGAATGGGTTCATGGTATTTATACAATTATTACAGTATTGCAATAGTCTGCATAATAGTAAGTCTTCTATTTGTTGTTTGAATAAAAATTCAAAATAGAAAGCAAGAGTAATATCAGAGGGGCCTGGAGACATGACTGATGAACAAAGAAAATGTTATTTTAGAGCCAGGAATGTCTACATTGTTCATTCTGGACCTTATTTTGAAATTGTCATATATTTTAGTTTTCGTGAAATTGGCCAAATTGCAAATTTCTGACCACATTATTAGGTAGTTGAAATCGGTAAATGGGCAGTTTCTTGTACTCAATCGATAGAAAAAATAGAGTTCTAAAGAAATAGCTATGAGTTTGGGCGACTGGAACAACGGACTTAGCCGAAAATAGGGCTCAAAGTGGGCGAAATCGCCGATTTGTAAACAGCGCTGAGGTCGCTAACTTCGCGAGAGCATAATTCCATCAGTTTTCCATCAAATTTCGTTTTTTTGGTGTCATTACAATCAGGAAAAGATTCTCTATCATTTCATAAGAAAAAATAGTTTTTTTTTTTTTTTAAATTTTGCGACACCAGGAGACACCTCAGGATTGAGGGTTGCGACAGTCAAGGGGTTAAAGACAGTTATGTTGTTGTTGGCTCTGAGAAGTGCTTTTGATTGTTCTGCTGTGTAGTAATTACAGTTACTGTTTGATTCATTTAAGTCATTCAATAAGAGGTTGGTATTAGGATCAATGCTTGTAATCATAAGATTTATAGTGAATCTATAGTTAGAATTAAGTACAGGCCCTCCATCACAAATCCAGCATCACTGGGACCTGTAGTGTGCTAGATTACTGAGTTTGCCAGATTACAGAGTGGTTAGGTTAGAATACACTTAATAAAATTAACCAACTTGACTTACACAGTTCATTGAAAATCGGCAAAAATCGAACATTTTCGCTATTTTGAGCTCAATTTCAAGGTACTTTTCATCATGAAAGCAATCAAAATCATGTCTATTTCTGTAACAGATCTTCCATTCTATCAAATGAGTCCAAAAAAATGAAAATACAACCATAAAAACCATACAAAAATATTCTGCAAAGAGGCGGCTAATGGCTGAGAAGTGAACTCCCTTATTTATCGTCCGTCTTTTTTTGTTGTTGTTGTACGTTAAGAAGCATCTTTCCATCATACATTGCCCAAGTTTCAATGAGATAGCCCAACAAACAACCGAGAAAAAAAAATATTTACCAAAAATCATATTTGGCAAGCCCAAGCCAGGTACTGGAAAAAAGTCACTTTGTCTGACTTTTCTGGGTTATCCTAGGTTCTCTATACATACACTGCTATGTATGATAATCTAACTCAAGAAATCGTAATGACACGATTGCAAACAAATCATACCCCCGGCCGGGATTGAACGCGACGGGCTGGAGTTTTGAGACTCTATGACCGGGGGTTCAATCCCGGCCGGGGGTATGGTTATGATAATCTATGTAACTGTATTTGTATATACCTGAATAAACTTATTTACTTCTAGTCTGTCAACTGAGTACAAGAAACTGCCCATTCACTTATTTCAACTACCCAATAAAGTGGTCAGAAATTGGCAATTTGGCTGATTTCACACAAATTTCAACAGATGCCAATTTCAAAATAGGATCCAGAATAAACAATGCAGACATTCCTGGCACTAAAATAACATTTTCTCTGTTCATTAGTCACGGCTACAGGCCCGTCTTATATTACTCTTGCTTTTCATTTGGAATTTTTATTACAAAAAAATAGAAGATTTACTGTTATGCAGACTGCTGCATTATTGTAATAATTGTATAAATAACGTCAAGCCATTCTTGACTCTGTACTGGAATTTAGACTGGCAGGCGGACAGGTATTGGACGGTGACGTCATTTATTTACTCTTGAGCTTCGCTAAAGAATAGAACATTTTTGCTACTGTGAGCACAATTTCAAGGTACTTTTCGTCATGAAAGCACTCAAAATCATATCTATTTCTGTAATAAATCTTTCATTCTATCAAATGAGACTGAAAAAATGAGAATATAACCATAACAACCATACAAAAATATACCGCTAAGCGGCTGCTAATGGCTGAGAAGTGAATTCCGCTATTTATCGTCTGATTTCTTTCATTTTTGGTGTACGTTAAGAAGTATCTTACCATCATACATTGCCCAAGTTTCAATAAGATAACCCAACAAACAACTGAGAAAATAATATAATAATAATAATATCTTTATTTACTACATGTACATGTACAAGGTATACAGGCCTAGCTGACATCAGTGACAAGAAAATTAGGCCAGTGTCCCAGGATAACACCCACACTAGTCAGCTAACACCCAGGTACCCATTTACTGATGGGTAAACATAGACATCAGGTGTAAAGAAACACGCCTAATGTTTCTACCCTGGCTGGGAATCGAATATTTACCAAAAATCATATAAGGCTAATCCAAGCCAGGTACTAGAAATAAGCCATGTTGACTTTTTTTGGGTTATCCTAGGTTCTCTATACATATGCTGCTATGTGCGATAATCTATATAGAGAAAATAACTTTTGTTTCAGGTTTATGGTGCAGTACGAGTGTATATCACAGTTAGCCCTGTGCTATACTCCGTTTTCTCTATGTATAAGCCCCAAGACAGGGATAGGAGAATGGTATTTGTATACCATATCCTCTTCATACCTCTGTCGAACTGCTCGGTATTATGCCAAATATTATTCATTCTGGAGTATTTAACATGTTTTATGTTATTTATATTGTTTCTTATGTCATATTAGATCATTTGTGATAGGCAAATAAGCTGTAGTGTTGATATTAGCGTAATAATAAAGCATATTCTCCTGCTTCATGAGACTGAGCTCATGACAACCGACAGTGGCTTCAAAGCCACCTTATCTTTAATGGATAATGTACTGTGTAGGTGCTTTACATAATGAGAAGCATTTCTTTTATTCATTGGAACCATGGCTAGGGCTAAAAGTAAGCAGGTTAAACCAATAAATGGAGAAAAAGAAATTGGAATGACTTATGCAGCAAGTAGCGCCATCAAACAGTACCAGCAGGTTGGTGTGGCGACCCTGGAAATTTGAAATTATGCTAGCCAAAATTAGTGCCGAATAACTGAAGGAACCCAATAACTGATTGCCGGATTTGTGATGGCGAACCTTTATAAGACAAAGTAAATATTCTAAAGCTTAAAAAATAGCATCTGAATTATTTTAACAAATGTAAAAATATGAGCTAAGGTAGCTCTTTGAAGCTAAAATGAAGGAGGCAGTATAAAAGGGACTAAAATAATTTGTGGTGAACAAATAAAGTGGTAATCAGATAAATGAGTTTGGGAATATAATGGCAAAATAGTGAACTTATTACACTTTAGCACCTGAGAATAGCACCTTGATTATTTTAACAATTGTGAATATATGAACTAAGGCTGTTTTATAAAGCTAATATAAAGGAGAAAATATATAAGGGACTAAATTAAGTAATGATAAACAAAGTTCAATGGACAGATAGTCACTATGATATAATATTGATTTGGGAGTAAGATCTGGTCACAGACCGGGCCGCGGGGGCGTTGACCCCCGGAACTCTCTCCAGGTAAACTCCAGGTATAATAAGTTGAACAATTAATTGCACTATAAAAAGTAAAAAAAATATGAGGTAGTTGGTACTAGCTAGCAAAAGATAGTTTTGGGACTCACACAATAATATAATTGGAATATACACTAATTGCACACACAATATAAAAGGGACTAAAAAGAGTAGTGGTAAACAGAATTAAATGGACATTACCCGTAAGTGTGACACTACCTGTGAGTGAGACATTTCCTGTGAGTGAGACACTACCCGTGAGAGTGACATTACCCGTGAGAGTGACATTTCCTGTGAGTGTGACATTACCCGTGAGTGTGACATTACCTGTGAGTGTGACATTACCCGTGAGTGTGACATTACCCGTGAGTGACATTACCCTTGAATGTAACATTACCCACGAGTGTGACACTACCCATGAATGAGACGTTATCCATAAGTGAGACATTACCCGTGAGTGTGACACTTCCCATGAGTGAGATATTACCTGTGAGTGAGACACTACCTGTGAGACACTGCCTGTGAGTGAGACACTGTCTATGAGTATGACATTACCTGTGAGTGAGACATTACCCATGAGTGAGACACTACCCGTGAGTGAGACATTACCCATGAGTGACACACTATCCGTGAGTGAGAAACTATCTGTGAGAGTCTACCAGTGAGTGAGGCATTACCTGTGAGTTAGACATTAGCCGCGAGTGTGACATTATACTCATGAGTGAGACACTACCTGTGAGTGTGACATTATACCTGTGAGTGAGACACTACCTGTGAGTGTGACACTATCTGTGAGTGAGACAAAACCCATGAGACAATACCTGTGACTGAGACATTACCCATGAGTGTGACACTATCTGTGAGTGAGACACTACCCATGAGTGAGACACTACCTGTGAGTGAAACACTACCCATGAATGAGACACTACTCATGAGTGAGAGACATTACCTGTGAGTGTGAGACATATGTTAGTAAGTAAGACATTATAACAAACAGACAAATTATAAACAAACAGACAAATGAATAAGCACCACCTTCTCTTAGCTGGAGACTTCAACATCAACCTTGGCCTACTAGATGATCAGCCTGTAACTGATTTCATCAACAATATGAACAACACACTTCTCATACCAACAATAACTAAACCAACCAGGCTCACTGAGACAAGTGCAACCATGATAGACCACATATGGACCAATATACTAGCCCCCCTTAAATCAGGGATAATCACGGATAGCACTACAGACCACTACCCTACCTTCCTCTTGACAAACATTAGTAAACCACCACTTGAATACAACAAAGTTTCATTTAGACTCCATGATGAGGCCTCAATAAGGAAGTTCACAGCTGACCTAGAGACTGTTGTCTGGCCTACAGAATTCTCCAAGGCCAATGGTATTGATGACTGGACAGACATTTTTCTTAACAAATTACTTAGACTATACAACAAACATTGTCCTATAAAAACGAAACAGATCACAAACAAATGGCTTGGTTGCCCATGGCTAACCAGCACCATTCTGAAATCCATTGATAAGAAACACCAATTTGAAAAGCATTATAGACAAGGCTTAATACACAAAGATATTCTTAAACACTATTCATCAGTCCTCACCAAAGTAATAAAGAAAGCCAAACAACTATACTACTCCAGTAGATTCACTGACACAAGAGGAGATATAAAAAAGACCTGGAAAACACTCTCTCAGATTCTAGGGACCCACAAACTGAAAAAAAAACAAGAATATTGTCCTAACTAAACCTAATGAAACACCACTGCATCCCACTGACACAGCTAACAAGAAAAACGACTTCTTCTCAACCATAGGATCTAATCTCGCCAATAAAATCCCACGTACCAATGCCCATGCCGGGGACTATCTAGATGGGAATTTCCCAAATTCCTTCTATCTTGCACCAACTGAGCCCACGGAAGTCACCGAGATTATAAAGTCACTTAAAAATAACTCATGGAATCTGTCTCATGTCCCACCATTATTGTACAAGCGAGCGGCCCATGTCCTTTCGCATGCTATCTCATTACTTTTTAACAAGTCACTAGAAACTAGCACCTCCCCAAAACTACTCAAAATGGCAAGGGTTACACCAATACATAAAGGTGGTGACCCTACAGATTTAACCCTTTCAGGGTCCGTCCTGTAGATCTATGGCTTTATGTTCAGGGTCTAAACCGTAGATCTACACCATGAGCTCAGCTCACTCTGATAAACTGTGAGGGGTAAATTTGGGCCTAGATATGAGAGAATACATCTATGTGGTATGTGTGCACCACATAAAACAAATCCTGCAGCACTGTGTATAATGAGAGAAAAAACTGAGACCGTGATTTTCGATTAAAACAAAGACTTTGTGTTTTTTCGTATGTTTTCATAGTTGTATTTGCGATTTCTTGGTCTCATTTGATAGAATGGAAGACATATTACAGAAATAGAGATAATTTTGATTGGTTTTAGCACTGGAAATGGCTTGAAACTGAGCTCAAAGTAGCGGAAATGTTAAATTTTGGCCAATGTTCAAGAGTAAACAAACGACCTCACACATCTAATACACGCCAGCTGGTGGGTCTAATATACATTCACAAATGTGGTGATGATATTTATACAATTATTACAATATTGCATAACAGTAAATCTTCTATTTTTTGGTGTGAATAAAAATTCATTATGTGAATAAAAAATCAAAATGGAATTTATTTGTAAAGCCTCAAAATGTAACTAATGAACATAGGAAATGTTAGTTTAGTGCCAGGAATACCTACATTGTTTATTTTGGACCTTATTTTGAAATTGGAATATTTTGAACTTTGTGTTAAATTGGCCAAATTACCAATTTCCAATCACTTTATTTTGTAGTTGAAACAGTTGACTTGGCGATTTCTTGTGCTCAATCGATAGAATAGAAGTAATACTAGTGAAATAGCAAAGAATTTGGTCGACTGGGATAATGTAATTGGCATAAAATGAGAGTCAAAGTCGGCAAAATCGCCGATTTGTAAATGTCGCTGACACATCAAAATTCGCAAGAGCATAATTTCGTCAATTTTCCATCAAATTTCGTACTTCTTGTTTCATTACCTTCACAAAAAGATTCTCTACCATTTCATAAGAAAAAAATAAAAAAACATTTTTTTAAATTCTTGGACACTGGGGCACCACTTCAGATTTTGGCCTTGGACCCTGAAAGGGTTAAACAACTATAGGCCAATATCAAACTTACCATTGCTATCCAAAATCTTTGAGAAACTCGTGCACAGGAGACTATATTCATTTATAACGGCACAAAACATACTCAACCCCTGCCAATTCGGATTCAGGAAAAATAAAAGCACTAACGATGCAATCATAAAAATGCTAGATCTGCTTTACACAGCATTGGAAAATAAGGAATATCCACTAGGAATTTTTATTGACCTAAGAAAAGCTTTTGACACAGTAGACCACGGCATCCTACTCCACAAACTTGACCATTATGGTATAAGAGGCCATGCGCTTGCATATTTCAAATCTTACCTTACTAATAGGTATCAGTATGTCACCATTAAAGACACAGCATCAACAACATGGCCACTTGATACTGGAGTTCCGCAGGGAAGTGTCCTTGGTCCCCTGCTCTTCCTCATATACATCAATGATCTTCCAAACGTATCTCAACACCTGAACCCCGTTCTCTTTGCTGACGACACGACTTATGTCATCTCTCACCTTAATCTTGCCACCCTCAACACCATTGTTAACGAGGAACTGATCAAAATATCGACTTGGATGACAGCCAATAAACTTACGCTTAACACTGACAAAACCTACTACATTATGTTTGGTAGCAGAGCAGGAGATGCGCAAATCAACATTAAGATCGACAACACTCTAATTGCCAGACATAATGAAGGCAAATTCCTAGGCCTATACCTCGACAACAACCTGAATTTCAGCACCCATATCCAACACATAACCAAAAAAGTTTCCAAAACGGTTGGGATCCTCTCCAAGATACGATACTAAGTGCCACAAACTGCCCTTCTCACACTATACCATTCACTTATATATCCATGCCTCACCTATGCTATCTGTGCTTGGGGTTCAACTGCAGCAACACACCTAAAGCCAATAATAACCCAACAAAAAGCTGCAGTAAGAATAATCACTAAATCCCATCCCTGGCAACACACCCCCCCACTCTTCATAGATCTAAACGTACTCCCTGTTCAGTACATCCACACTTACTACTGTGCAATCTACATCTACAGGACCTTAAATTCCAATATTAACCTTGACCTAAAACGCTTTCTTGATAGTTGTGACAGAACCCACAGGCATAACACCAGACACAAACATCTCTATGACATTCCCCGTGTCCGACTAAACCTTACAAAAATTCAATGTATATCAAAGGCCCTAAAATCTTGAACACCCTACCTGAAAACTCTAGAACTGCAGATACATTCATCATCTTCAAAACTACCATCAGAAAACATCTTATCTCCCTAATACACCCTGTCAACTAATTACACGAATACCACCTGGTGGTTCACACTTACACTCACTCACCCATTTGACCATAAACAGAAATATCAATCTCAATCTTAAAATAATGAATCCTAACTAGTCATAAGTTGGCCTGTGATACTCCAATACTGAAACTATGTGTTGTGCCAAAACAAAAGCCTTCACATTGCTAAATTCACAAACTAGTATTAAGTCACTTAGCCATAATACCAACTTACTTCATAATTTGTAATATTTTAAACTTAAGGTTTAATATAAGTCTGCCCGAAATGCCTAGCCATGCTAGGTGTTCTAGTGGTACACTCTGTAATTATTATTTTACTACATGTAAACCACACAATAACCAAATTCTGTAAACTCAGCATTGTAATCCTTATAGAGAATAAACTTTGAGTGGGTGAGACATTATCCGAGGGACACACCATTTGTATTAATAGGTTTTTCATACAGGTACTGATAAGTACAACTATCATTCATTGTAGCACATGTGTCATGTCCAAATAAAAATAAATAAATAAATAAATTACCCAGGATAACCCATTACCTGTGAGTGAGTAACATTATCATTTGGTAGGTGAGACATTACCTGTAGGTGAGTAACCCATTCTCATATTGTGGATGAGACATTTTCCTTTAGTAGGTGACACATTGCCCGTTGGTGGAAAAGACATTACCCATTAGCAGGTGAAACATTGTTCATAGGTGGATGAGACATATGTACAATTACAGCACTGTTATCCAGTTATTAATCTTAAGTTTGTCAGAAATGTTCTGCATATAAAGGGACTCTTGGCATGTACACTCAAACGTTATAGTTCTTTGTACAAACATGTATCATGCTAAAATAAAATTATTATTATTATTTATTATTACCTATTAGCAGGTGACACATTGCCCATAGGTGGATAAGACATTGCCCTTTTTTTTTCAATGTTTGCTATCCTGGTTACCAGTTCCTTTTGTAGCGTCTTACCTTGTACATATTTTATTAAATTTGATGATCTCAAACATTTGTTAACTAATCTGCAAGTTTTTTACCATAATTTGTTATTACTGACAAATTCTGTTGCCATTGTTATCCTGGTTACTGGTCTAGTGTATATTACAGCCTCTCCTCACTTAGCGATGTACTCGTTTACCAACGCCTCGGACTTACAGTGGGCTCTCTGACCAGTATTTATACCTGAATGATATATATTAGAGGTGATTTCCTCTATTTTTTCAATGTAAAGTACACTACTGTAAAACATTTAAAACTATACCAGAAATGTTATAAATGGTGCAAAGGTGACAGTAAAAAAATACCAAAGGTTGACACAAACCCACTACCATTATAGTCTGCTCCTCACTTAGCGACGAATTCGTTTAACGACGTGGTCTTAGGAACAGAACTCTATCATTAAGTGAGCACCCACTACCATTATAGTATGCTCCTCACTTAGCGACGAATTCGTTTAACGACTTGGTCTTAGGAACAGAACTCTATCATTAAGTGAGGAGAGACTGTATATTTACCCTGTATTTCATGAATGTTGACATTGACCCTGATATAAACCTATACAGTGGACCCCCGCATAACGATATTGATCCATTCATGAGAGTTCATTGTTATGCAAAATTATCGTTATGTGAATGAATTTTCCCCATAAGAAATAATGGAAATCAAATTAATCCGTGCAAGACACCCAAAAGCATGAAAAAAAAAATTTTACCACATGAAATATACATTTTCCTACACACAAAGAGAAGGATACATGCACAATAGTAGAGTAGTACATGCACAATATATATTGTGCATGTACTACTCTACTAAATGAAGAATAAATGACACTTACCTTTATTGAAGATGCAGCAATGACTGATGAGACACTGTGTCCTGGGAGTGCCTTTTCCTCCTGAGTACTGTAGGTCCTGTTTGGCATTTTCTTCCAGAACAGGCCTTATCACACTGTGTATGCCACTACGATTCTTAAATCTCTCAAACCAACCTTTGCTGGCTTTAAATTCACCAATATGAGCACCTAGTTCCAGGCGTTTTTCCCTGTTCACCTGGGTGTTAGTCGACTAGTGTGGGTTGCATC
This sequence comes from Cherax quadricarinatus, assembly GCF_038502225.1. Taxonomy (NCBI): domain Eukaryota; kingdom Metazoa; phylum Arthropoda; class Malacostraca; order Decapoda; family Parastacidae; genus Cherax; species Cherax quadricarinatus. Next base: position 32,819,930 of record NC_091329.1, on the reverse strand, counting down.
CTGGGAGACAAGATTAAGGACCCCAATGGAAATAAGTTAGAGAGTCCTCGATGATACACTGACTTTCTTGGGTTATCCTGGGTGGCTAACCCTCCGGGGTTAATCGTTTCTCGGTAATTGTTTCACGTTAAGCCACACCAACAACACTCTCTCCACATCTTCGAGTAATACAGCTGATGGTGGTGCAGCAACAACAACAGCTGTGGTGCAGCTGACCATGGTGCAGCAGCAGCTGACTGTGGTACGATAGTATTTATCACCCTTTTTACCACAGGCTTGGCACTAGAAGCTTTCTTTGGGCCCATGGTGGCTTATTTAGCAGTTACAAGCACTATAAATAATGGAATAATACAAAATGTATCGAATGTATGCATGCAACCGGCCACCCTGGCTTGTAAACAATGATGGCAGGGCTGGCGCTCAGGCTGGACGGACAGGTTCGGGACAGGTTCGGGACAAGTCATGTTCAGAAACAGCTGATGGTGCAACAGCAGCTGACCGTGGTGCAGCAGCAGCTGACTGATCCAGCAATAGCTGACTGATCCAGCAACAGCTGACTGATCCAGCAACAGCTGACTGATCCAGCAACAGCTGACTGATCCAGCAACAGCTGACTGATCAAGCAACAGCTGACTGGTCCAGCAACAGCTGACTGATCCAGCAACAGCTGACTGATCCAGCAACAGCTGAATGGTCCAGCAACAGCTGACTGATCCAGCAACAGCTGACTGATCCAGCAACAGCTGACTGATCCAGCAACAGCTGACTGATCCAGCAACAGCTGACTGGTCCAGCAACAGTTGACTGATCCAGCAACAGCTGACTGGTCCAGCAACAGCTTACTGATCCAGCAACAGCTGACTTATCCAGCAACAGCTGATTGTGGTGCAGCAGCAGCTAACTGATCCAGCAACAGCTGACTGGTCCAGCAACAGCTGATCGTGGTGCAGCAGCAGCTGACTGATCCAGCAACAGTTGACTGGTCCAGCAACAGCTGATCGTGGTGCAGCAGCAGCTGACTGATTCAGCAACAGCTGACTGGTCCAACAACAGCTGATCGTGGTGCAGAAGCAGCTGACTGATCCAGCAACAGCTGACTGGTCCAGCAACAGCTGATCGAGGTGCAACAGCAGCTGACTGATCCAGCAACAGCTGACTGGTCAAGCAACAGCTGACCGTGTTGCAGTAGCAGCTGACTGTGGTGTGATAGTATTTCTCACCCTTTTTACCACTGGGTTAGCACTAGAGGCTTTCTTGGGGCCTATGGTCATTTATTTTGCAGATGAAATCACCAAAAACGCTGTAATAATACGAAATGTTCCGATTGTATGCTTGGATGTTACCACGGAGGTTGGCTTGTAAACAATGCCACCGGCGGAACGTGTGAAGCTGGCTCAGGCTGCACATTAGAAGCGTCTCGGACGAATAGTGTTGAGCGAGTTTTTTAGCGGTATGCGAGGCAAAATTTTAGTGATAAAACGTATCGGTATGCGGATTTAACGTTATGTGATGCCAACGGTATGCGAGGGTCCACTGTATAGTCTAAATCCTAACCAACACTTACTTAAAAGTGTTAACTTGATAGCAAGGCAAGCAAAAACTGTCCTCAGCAATGCCAGGAATATAATAGTTTTAATTACAGCATTAGATCCCTGAGTAAACACTTTGATAAGCTCCTGGTTCTCCTGGATTCTTTAAATTCACCCATTTCTTGTTTTTTACTTAATGAGACCTGGCTTAACCCTTTCAGGGTCCCTGCCGTAGATCTATGGCTTTACGTTGAGGGTCCAAACCGTAGATCTACGCCATGAGCTCAGCTCACTCTGATAAGCTGGGAGCGGTAAATTTGGGCCTAGATATGAGAGAATGCATCTATCTGGTATATGTGCACCACATAAAACAAATTCTGCAGCACACATTTCATAATGAGAGAAAGAAAACTGAGACCATAATTTTTTATTAACCCTTTGAGGGTTTTCGTCGTACTAGTACGTCTTACGTGTATGGGTTTTTGACGTACTAGTACTCATAAATTCTAGCGGCCTCAAATCTAGTGGGAGAAAGCTGGTAGGCCTTCATATGAAAGAATGGGTCTATGTGGTCAGTGTGCACAGTCTAAAAAAATCCTGCAGCACACAGTGCATAATGAGAGAAAAAAAAACTTTGACCATTTTTTTTTAATAAATCAGCGACTTTGCAGTGTATTTTCGTATGGTATTTATTGTTGTATTTTAGTTTTCTTGGTCTCATTTCATAGAATGGAAGACATATTACAGAAATTGAGATGATTTTGACTGGTTTTACAAAGAAAGGTGCCTTGAAATTGAGCTCAAAGTAGCAGAAATGTTCGATTTTTACCAAACTTCAAAAGTAAACAAATCGTGCCAAGCGTGCAATACACGTCAACTGGTGAGTCTAATATTCTTTCACAAGTGCACCAATAATATTTATATCATTTTTTACACTAATGCAGTAGTCTGCATAACAGTAAATCTTATATTTTTTGTGAAAATAAAAATTCAAAGTGGAAAGCAAAATAATATAAGAGGGGCCTTGAGACATGACTAATGACTAGAAGAAATGTCATTTTAGTGCCAGGAATGTCTTTCTTGTTTATTCTGGACCCTATTCGGAAATTGGCATCTTTTGAAATTTGTGTGAAATTGGCAAAATTGCTAAATTCTGACCACTGTACTGGATAGTTGAATTTTATAAATGAGTGGTTTCTTGCACCCATTCGATAGAAAGAATGGAGTTCTAGCGAAATATTCATGTTTTTTGTCGACTAGTACAGTGAAATTGGCCGAAAATGGGGCTCAAAGTGGGCAAAATCGCCGATGCGTAAACATCGCCGAGACCGCTAACTTTGCGAGAGCATAATTCCGTAAGTTTTCTATCAAATTTCAAACTTTTGGTGTCTTTATGATCGGGAAAAGATTCTCTATCTTTTCATAAGAGAAAATAATTTTTTTTTTTTTTAAATTTGGCCGACCCTGAGAACGAGTTTCGGAGAGGGCCTGTCGACCCTCAAAGGGTTAAAACAACGACTTTGCAGTGTTTTTTCGTATGTTTTTTATAGTTGTATTTGTGATTTCTTGGCCTCATTTGATAGAATGGAAGATATATTACAAAAATAGAGATGATTTTATTGGCTTTAGTACTGAAAGTGCCTTGAAACAGAGCTCAAAGTAGCCGAAATGTTCAATTTTTGCCGATGTTCAAGAGTAAACAAATGACCTCACACGTCTAATACATGCCAGCTGGTGGGTTTAATATATGTTCACAAATGTGGTGATATTATTTATTCAATTATTACAATATTTCATAACAGTAAATCTATTTTTTGGTTTGAATAAAAATTTATTATATGAATAAAATATAAAAATGGAATTCATTTGTAAAGCCTGAAAACGTAACTAACGAACAGAGGAAATGTTACTTTAGTGCCAGGAATGCCTGTATTGTTTATTCTGGACCCTATTTTGAAATTGAAATATTTTGAACTTTGTATTAAATTTGCCAAATTACCAATTTCCGATCACTTTATTTTGTAGTTGAAACAGTTGACATGGAGATTTCGTGTGTTCTTTCGATAGAATAGAAGTAATACTAGTGAAATAGCTAAGAATTTGGTCGACTGGAATAATGTAATTGGCCTAAAATGGGAGTCAAAGTCAGCAAAATCGCCAATGCGTAAATATTGCTGACACATCAAAATTCGCGAGAGCATAATTTCGTCAATTTTCCATCAAATTTCATACTTTTTCTTTTATTACCTTCAGAAAAAGATTCTCTACCAGAAAAAAATTATTATTTGAAAATTCTTGGACCCTGGTGCACATTTTGAAATTTGGCCTCTGGATCCTGAAAGGGTTAAGCTAGATATGACAGACATCTTCTCACTACTGGGATACACAGCCATTCATAACTGGTGGACAGATTAAGTGGGGGTGGATTACCATCTACTATTCTAATAAACTGTTATGTTATAACTCTACATGCTTCAGAGTTGAATATAAGAACATAAGAAGAACATGAGAAAGAAGGAACACTGCAAAAGGCCTACTGGCCCATGTGAGGGAGGTCCAATTCCCCTACCGGCTTAAGCTCACTGACCGTCTGACCTCACTGACCTAGTGAGGTCAGACACGTCATTTAAAGGAGGGACACAGCATCCGACCTAGTAGCACAAGCTAGTTAGATCCAATTCACACCCACCCACACCCACTCATGTATTTATCCAACCTGTTTTTAAAACTACACAATGTCTTAGCTTCTATGACGGTACTCGGGAGTTTGTTCCACTCATCCACAACTCTATTACCAAACCAGTGCTTTCCTATATCCTTCCTGAATCTGAATTTTTCCAATTTAAAGCCATTGCTGCAAGTCCTGTCTATGTTAGATATATTTAGCATGCTATTTACATTCTCTTTATTAATTCATGTTTTCCATTTATAAACCTCAATCATATCCCCCCTAATTCTGTACCTTTCAGTCTATCCTCATAGGGAAGATTTCTGATACATGGGATCTACTTTATCATCCTCCTTTGTACGTTTTCCAGTGCATTCTGTAATTCGGTGACCAGAACTGTGCAGCATAATCTAAATGAGGCCTAACCAAAGATATATAGGGTTGAAGAACAACCTGAGGACTTCTATTATTTATACTTCTTGCTATGAAGCCAAGGATTCTGTTAGCTTTATTGCAAACACTTGTGCACTGTTGTCTTGGTTTCAGATTACTGCTAATCCATAATATTAAGATCTACATTATTTAATTTATATTTGGCATGGTTATTTGCCTGTCCAACATTTAGAACTTTGCATTTGTATATATTAAACTGCATCTGTCACTTCTCCGACCACAGCATCAGTCTATTCAAATCATCCTGGAGTGCTCTAATGTCCTCATTAGAATGAATTGGACAGCCTATTTTGGTGTCATCAGCAAATTTGCTTATGTCTCTATTTATTCCCTTATCTATGTCGTTTATGTAGATTGTGATCAACAAAAGGCCCAACACTGACTCCTGTGGAACACCGCTTGTGACGTGCCCCCATTCTGATTTCTCCTCATTTATGCAAACTCTCTGCTGCCTATTTGTCAACCATGCCTCTACCCAGGAAAAAATTTCTCCTATTCCGTGTGCCTTAAGTTTCCTCAATAGTCTCTGATGTGGAACTCTATTGTAAGCCTTACTAAAGTCCATATATACAATATCATATTCAATACCATGATCTACCTCCTCAAATTCCTTAGTGAAGACAGTTAATAAATTTTTAAGACAGGAACACCACTTTGTAAAACCATGCTGAGATTCATTAATCAATTTATAAATTTCAAGATGGCTACGAATTGCTTCGGCAATTATTTATTCCATAAATATACCAACTGTGGAAGTAAGGTTTATGGGTCTATATTTCGAATCTAAGGACCTGTGCCCTGACATGTAAATAGGTATTACATTTGCCATTTTCCACTTGTCTGGTGCTATGCCAGTTTGTACTGATATATTAAAAAGATTAGCCAAAGGTATGCTATGTTCCTCTTTACATTCCTTTAAAACCCTTGCAAACAGTTCATCAGGGCCTGGGGATTTGTTAGGTTTTAATTTCTCTATTTGTCTGAGGACCATGTCACTAGTTACCCTAATTGTGCATAGTTTATTATCGTCCTGTTCTACATAATTTATTATTTCTGGAATTTCACTAGTACAGTAGGGCCCCGCTTTACGGCATTTCGCTTTATCGCGTTATGCTAATACAGTGGACCCCCGCATAACGATATTAATCCGTTCATGAGAGCTCATTGTTATGCGAAATTATCGTTATGCGAATGAATTTTCCCCATAAGAAATAATGGAATTCAAATTAATCCGTGCAAGACATCCAAAAGTATGAAAAAAAAAATTTTACCACATGAAATATACATTTTCCTACACACAAAGAGAAGGATACATGCACAATAGTAGAGTAGTACATGCACAGTATACGTATACAGTGGACCCCCGGTTAACGAACTTTTTTCATTCCAGTAGTATGTTCAGGTGCCAGTACTGACCGAATTTTTTCCCATAAGGAATATTGTGAAGTAGATTAGTCCATTTCAGACCCCCAAACATACTCGTACAAACGCACTTACATAAATACACTTACATAATTGGTCGCATTTGGAGGTGATCGTTAAGCGGGGTTCCACTGTATTGTGCATGTACTAATCTACTAAATGAAGAATAAATGATACTTACCTTTATTGAAGATGCAGCAATGACTGATGAGACACTGTGTCCTGGGAGTGCCTTTTCCTCCTGAGTACTGTAGGTCCTGTTTGGCATTTTCTTCCAGAACAGGCCTTACCACACTGTGTATGCCACTACGATTCTTAAATCTCTCAAACCAACCTTTGCTGGCTTTAAATTCACCAATATGAGCACTAGTTCCAGGCATTTTTCCCTGTTCACCTGGGTGTTAGTCGACTGGTGTGGGTTGCATCCTGGGAGACAAGATTAAGGACCCCAATGGAAATAAGTTAGACAGTCGTCGATGACACTGACTTTTTTGGGTTATCCTGGGTGGCTAACCCTCTGGGGTTAATTGTTTCTTGGTATTCTCAATAAGCCACACCAACAACGGTGCTACAGCAGCAGCAGCAGCAGCTGACAGGGCTACAGCAGCAGCAGACGATGCTACAGCAGCAGCAGACGGTACTACAGCAGCAGCAGCAGCAGCAGACGGTACTACAGCGGCAGCAGCAGCAGACGGTACTACAGCAGCAGCAGCAGCTGACTGTGGTACAGCAGCAGCAGCAGCTGACAGTGCTACAGCAGCAGCAGACGATGCTACAGCAGCAGCAGACGATGCTACAGCAGCAGCAGACGGTACTACAGCAGCAGCAGCAGCTGACGGTAGTACAGCAGCAGCAGCAGCTGACAGTGCTACAGCAGCAGCAGCAGCAGCTGACAGTGCTACAGCAGCAGCAACAACAGCTGACAGTGCTACAGCAGCAGCAGCAACTGACAGTGCAGCAGCAGCTGACAGTGCTACAGCAGCAGCAGATGATGCTACTGCAGCAGCAGACGATGCTACAGCAGCAGCAGATGGTACTACAGCAGCAGCAGCAGCTGACGGTGCTACAGCAGCAGCAGCAGCTGACAGTGCTACAGCAGCAGCAGCATCAGCAGTTGACCATGGTACCACAGTATTTCGATAATATTTCTCACCCTTTTTACCACAGGGTTGGCACTAGAAGCTTTCTTGGGGCCCATGGTCACTTATTTTGCAGATAAAATCACCAAAAACACTGTAATAATACGAAATGTTACGATTGTATGCTTGGATGTTACCGCTAAGGCTGGCTGGTAAACAATGCCACCGGCGGAACATGTGAGGCTGGCTCAGGCCGCACATTAGACGCGCCTCGGACAAGTAGTGTTGAGCTGGTTTTTTAGCGGTATGCGAGGCAAAATCTTAGCGATAAAATGTATCAATGCGGATTTAACGTTATGTGATGCCAACGGTATGCGGGGGGTCCACTGTACAGTGATTTCAGATTATGACCAAAACTCTCTATATAACGGGCTTGTTTGGCAGTCTGGTAGCGGGGTGTTAATGATATACTTCTTCGGAGGCTTCTTACTTTATTGATAAGTAGTGGTGGGTTACACAGGCTTGTGTGTTTGTGCCCATGGCCCGGGCAGGGCCATGCCCACGAGAGAGAGCTGGGAGTACTTGTGTGTTGATGCCAGGCCGCTGTGTGAGTGAGAGCGAGGCAAGTCTGGGCATACTGAAGTGGCAAGGCCTATAGATGGCAGCACCTGAGTGGCGCGAAATATGAACTAAGCTGACAGACAGCATGGGCTGTCTGTGCAGACAGTACAGGCTGTCTACATACGCTCGGCCACCTACCGCGCGTCGTCCCGACGCGACAATACTGGTAGTAAAAGAAACTCGGTCTCTCTCTCGTAGGAACAGGGCACAGAACACAAAATAAAAACATATATATACATATGGACATGGAAAAAAAACTTCCTACAGGGAGGGAAGAAAAAAACATGTGGGGTGTGCTAAACATCGTGGTCAAAGGCAGTGAGCATCGAAGTGTATCACTGCACGCCTTCCTGCGTCTGGACAGATACTGCAACACGGGAGACATCGCTGCGGCTGAGCTGTGACGTAACAGGGTACGGTCTCCTCTGGAACGGTGAAGCAGACATCGTAGGAGTCGCTGCAGGTTTTCACTCAACCTGGGGCACGACATGCTGGTGCCCTCGAGTGAGGCGTCGACAAAACTCGGCAACTGGGCAGGACTTCTGGCAAGCGACTCAGGAGGACACTTCTCGACTGGTACTGTCGCTGGGCTGTCACTGCCGGCGAGCGTGGAGCGAGTCGTGGCAGAGACGACTGGGCGAAACATCTGGGAGTCGTAACATCATACACCAGACTGTAGTGAGAGAGCTAGCAGTCAAAGTGACATCTTCTTTGTGCAGGCTGCTCACTGAAGCTTGTGACACGAGGCTGACACAGCGCCTGCCGACAGGCCTGGCTGCGGCTTGACGAGTATCATCTCTCGACAGTTGGAGTTATAGCAGAGGTTAGCCTAAGCGTCCCCAGACTTGTTTCTCTACATATAACTGCACTCTGAAGGTCTGGAGGTGAAGTGAAACAAATCTCGATGGGAATCGTAGCAGGTACGATTCTGCAGAACATCACGAGCGACGAGCATAAAAGCTTTCTGTACAAGGGGGCTCATACGCTCAGGGCTGAGTAATCAGCTGTCAAACGTATGGTCATGCGGGTGACTTAACACTGTGGTGCTACTCATCCCACCGCTGCCACCATTTATAACGGGCTTGTTTGGCAGTCTGGTAGCGGGGTGTTAATGATATACTTCTTCGGAGGCTTCTTACTTTATTGATAAGTAGTGGTGGGTTACACAGGCTTGTGTGTTTGTGCCCATGGCCCGGGCAGGGCCATGCCCGCGAGAGAGAGCTGGGAGTACTTGTGTGTTGATGCCAGGCCGCTGTGTGAGTGAGAGCGAGGCAAGTCTGGGCATACTGAAGTGGCAAGGCCTATAGATGGCAGCACCTGAGTGGCGCGAAATATGAACTAAGCTGACAGACAGCATGGGCTGTCTGTGCAGACAGTACAGGCTGTCTACATCTATATGGCTCCCCCACCTGACTTTCTAATACGGTCACCGCGCCCCACCCGGGTTGTTTACATTCTCTGTGAGATCCGTAAGCGCTAAGTCTCTCCATTATGTCTGGAAACTCCAAAATTTCAAGTTTTTTTAAAAGTTATTTTATAATTTATATATACTCTGATGATTATGCTTATGTATACCTGTACCTAAATAAACTTACATACTGTGCTGGCGTGCAGGTACACATTAAAATCAGTAAGAGTGTCGTATGTATCGAGATGTCATATTAGTAATGATAATAATAATCACCGAGTCTCATTAAATGTCGTATATTACGTTATTATATACTTTCTCATTAATGCATCCATGATATTTTTTCAAAATTATATAATAAACATGATACATAACATATAAAGATGATAAATACACCCCACAATAGAATAAATAAACATAAATATGAGATGTGGGAGCCAGACTTTTATGAGTGATGGCAAGAATAACACTTTCTCTAGTCCATCATCAGAGAAAATGTGTTACTGGGGGTAATTGTAGAAAATTATTCCTTTCGTATGTCAGTAAGTTTATTCAGGTATGCACAAATGCAGTTGCATAGATTATCATACATAACAGCATATGTGTAGAGAACCTAGAATAACCCAAAAAAAGTCAGACAGAGTGACTTATCTCCATTGCCTTCACTCAGAACGCCATTTCTTCTAAAAATGGTGTTACATGAGAATGGGAGTGTTCTTCTTTATTTATTCTACCCTATCAATGTAGAGACAACTTGTACACAATGTAACTTGTACACAAACCAGACGTGTACACTTTGTTTGTTTACAAAACTTGCGTTCGCCTGGTTTGTTTACAAAACTCTGCGCCTCCCCTCCCTCATGTACTCATTCTCTCTCTCTCTCTCTCTCTCTCTCTCTCTCTCTCTCTCTCTCTCTCTCTCTCTCTCTCTCTCTCTCTCTCTCTCTCTCTCTCTCTCTCTCTCTCTCATTTATTCGTTTTATCTCGTTTACTCACCCCTGATCCCACATTAAGACTACAAATATTTTAAGGTAAATAAAGAGTGAACTATATATGCATTTTATTGCTCTGGGATGCTTAAATGTAATAAAATATTATGTGTAGGTGGGGTGGCCTGGTATGGTAGCCCGGCTGACTACCATACATACCACACTTGATTTCTTATAATAAATACTACTTGTCTCACCCTAGATTAAGACTACAAATATTTTAAGGTAAGTAATGAGTGCGCTATAGTATATGTATTTTGCTTTTTTATTGTCTTTTGATGCCTAGTTCTATTGCTAACTTAATTTATGTTAGTGTAAACTTGTTATCTAGTATTTGTATGCATTTATAAGGGACAAAAAAGGGTGTTCCACTTTACGGAGATTTCTGCTTTATGGCGGTAACCTGGAACCTAACCTGCCGTATAAGTGGGGCCCTACTGTATCTTCCTGAGTAAAAACTGAGGAAATAGGTATTGAAAAGTTGACACATTTCCTTATTCGTCAGTGACCTGACCTGAGTTACTTAAATGGGCCAATATTGTCCTTAATCTTATTTCTGTATGCCTGAAAGAACCCTTTTGGGCTAGTCTTCGAATCTCTTGCAATTTTAGTCGCATAATCCCGTTTTGATTTTCTCATTCCTTTTTGTATTTCTTTAATTGAATATATTGATTTCTTAGCTGCACTTCCCCTCTTTTGATATGCCTAAATATACCTCTCTTTTGACCAGTGAGATGTTTTAATCTATTGTCTATCCATTTGGGGTCAATTTTGTTAGATCTAATTTTCCTGTTTAGGACAAAAGTCATCTGGGCAGCCAGCACTATGCTCTGAAATATATCATATTGGCAACCAACTCTATGTACCTGACACATAGTAAGGTCGACCCAATTTAGCCCATCCACGTAATTTCTCATACTCATGAAGTCAGTCAAGCGAAAATCTGGGACAGCAACTTGATTGCAGTTATCTGGGTAATTCCGTGATATATTGAAACTAAGTGATTTGTGATCACTTTCCCCTAGCTCATCACTAACATTAACATTTTTAACTAGTGAATTTTGTTGGCAAGAACCAAGTCAAGCAGACTGTTTCCTCTAATCAGTTATCACAAACCGTTTTAACCCTTTGACTGTTTTCGACGTATAAATACGTCTTACGAGCCAATGTTTCTGGGTCATAATAAGCGTGTATGCACCTGGAGAAGAGAGGAATGCAGAGGTGAGAGAGAGATTTTGGGAGATGTTAAGTGAAAGTATAGGAGCCTTTGAACCAAGTGAGAGAGTAATTGTGGTAGGGGACCTGAATGCTAAAGTAGGAGAAACTTTTAGAGAGGGTGTGGTAGGTAAGTTTGGGGTGCCAGGTGTAAATGATAATGGGAGCCCTTTGATTGAACTTTGTATAGAAAGGGGTTTAGTTATAGGTAATACATATTTTAAGAAAAAGAGGATAAATAAGTATACAAGATATGATGTAGGGCGAAATGACAGTAGTTTGTTGGATTATGTATTGGTAGATAAAAGACTGTTGAGTAGACTTCAGGATGTACATGTTTATAGAGGGGCCACAGATATATCAGATCACTTTCTAGTTGTAGCTACACTGAGAGTAAAAGGTAGATGGGATACAAGGAGAATAGAAGCATCAGGGAAGAGAGAGGTGAAGGTTTATAAACTAAAAGAGGAGGCAGTTAGGGTAAGATATAAACAGCTATTGGAGGATAGATGGGCTAATGAGAGCATAGGCAATGGGGTCGAAGAGGTATGGGGTAGGTTTAAAAATGTAGTGTTAGAGTGTTCAGCAGAAGTTTGTGGTTACAGGAAAGTGGGTGCGGGAGGGAAGAGGAGCGATTGGTGGAATGATGATGTAAAGAGAGTAGTAAGGGAGAAAAAGTTAGCATATGAGAAGTTTTTACAAAGTAGAAGTGATGCAAGGAGGGAAGAGTATATGGAGAAAAAGAGAGAGGTTAAGAGAGTGGTGAAGCAATGTAAAAAGAGAGCAAATGAGAGAGTGGGTGAGATGTTATCAACAAATTTTGTTGAAAATAAGAAAAAGTTTTGGAGTGAGATTAACAAGTTAAGAAAGCCTAGAGAACAAATGGATTTGTCAGTTAAAAATAGGAGAGGAGAGTTATTAAATGGAGAGTTAGAGGTATTGGGAAGATGGAGGGAATATTTTGAGGAATTGTTAAATGTTGATGAAGATAGGGAAGCTGTGATTTCGTGTATAGGGCAAGGAGGAATAACATCTTGTAGGAGTGAGGAAGAGCCAGTTGTGAGTGTGGGGGAAGTTCGTGAGGCAGTAGGTAAAATGAAAGGGGGTAAGGCAGCCGGGATTGATGGGATAAAGATAGAAATGTTAAAAGCAGGTGGGGATATAGTTTTGGAGTGGTTGGTGCAATTATTTAATAAATGTATGGAAGAGGGTAAGGTACCTAGGGATTGGCAGAGAGCATGCATAGTTCCTTTGTATAAAGGCAAAGGGGATAAAAGAGAGTGCAAAAATTATAGGGGGATAAGTCTGCTGAGTATACCTGGTAAAGTGTATGGTAGACTTATTATTGAAAGAGTTAAGAGTAAGACGGAGAATAGGATAGCAGATGAACAAGGAGGCTTTAGGAAAGGTAGGGGGTGTGTGGACCAGGTGTTTACAGTGAAACATATAAGTGAACAGTATTTAGATAAGGCTAAAGAGGTCTTTGTGGCATTTATGGATTTGGAAAAGGCGTATGACAGGGTGGATAGGGGGGCAATGTGGCAGATGTTGCAAGTGTATGGTGTAGGAGGTAGGTTACTGAAAGCAGTGAAGAGTTTTTACGAGGATAGTGAGGCTCAAGTTAGAGTATGTAGGAAAGAGGGAAATTATTTCCCAGTAAAAGTAGGCCTTAGACAAGGATGTGTGATGTCACCGTGGTTGTTTAATATATTTATAGATGGGTTTGTAAGAGAAGTAAATGCGAGGGTCTTGACAAGAGGCATGGAGTTAAAAGATAAAGAATCACACACAAAGTGGGAGTTGTCACAGCTGCTCTTTGCTGATGACACTGTGCTCATGGGAGATTCTGAAGAGAAGTTGCAGAGATTGGTGGATGAATTTGGTAGGGTGTGCAAAAGAAGAAAATTAAAGGTGAATACAGGAAAGAGTAAGGTTATGAGGATAACAAAAAGATTAGGTGATGAAAGATTGAATATCAGATTGGAGGGAGAGAGTATGGAGGAGGTGAATGTATTCAGATATTTGGGAGTGGACGTGTCAGCGGATGGGTCTATGAAAGATGAGGTGAATCATAGAATTGATGAGGGAAAAAGAGTGAGTGGTGCACTTAGGAGTCTGTGGAGACAAAGAACTTTGTCCTTGGAGGCAAAGAGGGGAATGTATGAGAGTATAGTTTTACCAACGCTCTTATATGGGTGTGAAGCATGGGTGATGAATGTTGCAGCGAGGAGAAGGCTGGAGGCAGTGGAGATGTCATGTCTGAGGGCAATGTGTGGTGTGAATATAATGCAGAGAATTCGTAGTTTGGAAGTTAGGAGGAGGTGCGGGATTACCAAAACTGTTGTCCAGAGGGCTGAGGAAGGGTTGTTGAGGTGGTTCGGACATGTAGAGAGAATGGAGCGAAACAGAATGACTTCAAGAGTGTATCAGTCTGTAGTGGAAGGAAGGCGGGGTAGGGGTCGGCCTAGGAAAGGTTGGAGAGAGGGGGTAAAGGAGGTTTTGTGTGCGAGGGGCTTGGACTTCCAGCAGGTATGCATGAGCGTGTTTGATAGGAGTGAATGGAGACAAATTGTTTTTAATACTTGACGTGCTGTTGGAGTGTGAGCAAAGTAACATTTATGAAGGGGTTCAGGGAAACCGGCAGGCCGGACTTGAGTCCTGGAGATGGGAAGTACAGTGGACCCCCGCATAACGATGGCATCACATAGCGATTATTTCGCATACCGCTTACTTTAATCGCAAAATTTTTGCCGCGCATACCGATTAAAAACCCGCTCACCGATTTTCGTCCGAGACGCGTCCAATGTGCGCCCTCAGCCAGCCTCACATGTGCCGCCCGTGCCATTGTTTACCAGCCAGCCTCCGCGGTAACATCCAAGCATACACTCGGAATATTTCGTATTATTACAGTGTTTTCGGTGCTGTTTCTGGAAAATAAGTGACCATGGGCCCCAAGAAAGCTTCTAGTGCCAACCCTACACCACTAAGGGTGAGAATTACCATTGAAATGAAGAAAGAGATCATTGATAAGTATGAAAGTGGAGTGCGTATAGCCGACCTAGTCAAGCTGTACAAGAAACCCCAATCAACCATCGCTACTATTGTGGGCACCAGAAAGACAATCAAGGAAGCTGTTCTTGCCAAAGGTTTAACTGTGTTTTCGAAACAAAGATCGCAAGTGATGGAAGATGTTGAGAGACTCTTATTGGTGTGGATAAATGAAAAACAGCTAGCAGGAGATAGCGTCTCTCAAGCGATCATATGTGAAAAGGCTAGGAAGTTGCATGAGGATTTAATTAAAAAAATGCCTGCAACTAGTGATGATGTGAGTGAATTTAAGGCCAGCAAAGGTTGGTTTGAGAGATTTAAGAAGCGTAGTGGCATCCATAGTGTGATAAGGCATGGTGAGGCTGCCAGTTCGGACCACAAAGCGGCTGAAAAATATGTGCAGGAATTCAAGGAGTACATAGAAACTGAAGGACTGAAACCTGAACAAGTGTTTAATTGTGATGAAACAGGCCTGTTCTGGAAGAAAATGCCAAGCAGGACCTACATTACTCAGGAGGAAAAGGCACTCCCAGGACATAAGCCTATGAAAGACAGGCTTACTTTGTTGATGTGTGCCAATGCTAGTGGTGATTGCAAAGTTAAGCCTTTATTAGTGTATCACTCTGAAACTCCCAGAGCGTTCAGGCAAAAGAATGTCCTCAAGGATAATTTGTGTGTGCTGTGGAGGGCAAACAGTAAGGCATGGGTCACTAGGGAATTTTTCTATAACTGGTTACACCATGCATTTGCCCCCAATGTGAAAGATTACCTAACTGAAAAGAAATTAGAACTTAAGTGCCTCCTGGTGTTAGACAATGCCCCTGGTCATCCTACAGACGTGGCAGAGCGACTTTATGGGGACATGAGCTTCATTAAGGTGAAGTTTTTGCCTCCTAATACCACTCCTCTCCTGCAGCCCATGGACCAGCAGGTTATTTCCAACTTCAAGAAACTGTACACAAAAGCTCTGTTTGAAAGGTGCTTTGTAATGACCTCAGAAACTGAACTGACTCTAAGAGAGTTTTGGAGAGATCACTTTAATATCCTCAATTGTGTAAACCTTATAGGTAAGGCTTGGGAGGAAGTGACTAAGAGGACCTTGAACTCTGCTTGGAAGAAACTGTGGCCAGAATGTGTAGACAAAAGGGATTTTGAAGGGTTTGAGGCTAACCCTGAGAGGATTATGCCAGTTGAGGAATCCATTGTGGCATTGGGAAAGTCCTTGGGGTTGGAGGTTAGTGGGGAGGATGTGGAAGAGTTGGTGGAGGAGGACAATGAAGAACTAACCACTGATGAGCTGATAGATCAACTTCAAGAGCAAGAGGCCAGACCTGGGGAAACTGGTTCAGAGGAGGGGAGAGAGAAATTGAAGAAGTTGCCTACTACAAAGATAAAGGAAATCTGTGCAAAGTGGCTTGAAGTGCAAACCTTCATGGATGAAAATCACCCTCACACAGCTATTGCAAGCCGTGTTGGCAACCTGTACACTGACAATGTTGTGAAACACTTTAGGGAAGTGATAAAGGAACGAGAGGTACAGGCCACTATGGACAGATATGTTGTGCGAAAGAAGTCCAGTGACTCTGAAGCTGGCCCTAGTGGCATTAAAAGAAGAAGGGAAGTAACCCCAGAAAAGGACTTGCTACCTCAAGTCCTAATGGAAGGGGATTCCCCTTCTAAACAGTAAGAAGATAATGCTCTCCCCTCCTCCCATCCCATCAATCATCACCAGATCTTCAATAAAAGTAAGTGTCATGTAAGTGTGCATGCCTTTTTCAGTTTGTGTGTATTAAAATTAACATTTCATGTGGTAAAAAATTTTTTTTTTCATACTTTTGGGTGTCTTGCACGGATTAATTTTATTTCCATTATTTCTTATGGGGAAAATTCATTCACATAACGATTATTTCGCATAACAATTACCCCTCTTGCACGGATTAAAATCGTTAACCGGGGGTCCACTGTACAGTGCCTGCACTCTGAAGGAGGGGTGTTAATGTTGCAGTTTAAAAACTGTAGTGTAAAGCACCCTTCTGGCAAGACAGTGATGGAGTGAATGATGGTGAAAGTTTTTCTTTTTCGGGCCACCCTGCCTTGGTGGGAATCGGCCAGTGTGATAATAATAAAAAAAATATACTCAATAATTCTAGCGGCTTCAAATCAAGCGGGAGAAAGCTGGTAGGCCCACATGTGAGAGAATGGGTCTGTGTGGTCAGTGTGCACCACATAAAAAAATCCTGCAGCACACATTGCGTAATGAGAAAAAAAAAACTCTGATCGTTTTTTTGGAATAAAACGCCGACTTTGAGGTGTATTTTCGTATAGTATTTATCGTTGTATTCGTGTTTTCGTGGTCTTAGGTGATAAAATGGAAAACATATTATAGAAATAGAGATGATTTTCATTACTTTGACGATGAAAATGACTTTGAAACTGAGCTCAAAGTAGCGTAAATGTTCGATTTTTACCAATGTTCAGGAGTAAATAAATCACACGACACGTCCAATACACGTCAACTGGGGAGTCTGATATTCTTTCAGTAGTGCACTGATATTATTTATACCATTTTTACAATAATGCAGTAGTCTGCATAACAGTAAATTTTGTATTTTTTTGTATGAATATAAAATCAAAATAGAAAGCAATAATAATATAAGAGGGGCCTAGAGATGTGACTAATGAACAGAGCATATGTTATTTTAGTGCCACGAATGTCTACCTTGTTTATTCTGGACCCTATTTTGAAATTGGCATCTTTTTTTAGTTTGCGTGAAATTGGCCAAATTGCCAATTTCTGACCACCATATTGGGTAGTCCAAATTAGTATATGGGAGGTTTCTTGTACTCAGCTGATAGATAAAATGGAGTTCTAAAGAAATAGCTATGAGTTTGGTCAACTGGAACAATGGAATTGGCTGAAAATAGGGCTCAAAGTCGGCAAAATCGCCGATACGCCTATGTCGCCGAGACCGCTAACTTCGCGGGAGCATGATTCCATGAGTTTTCGACCAAATTTCGAACTTTTGGTGTCATTACCATCGAGAAAAGATTCTCTATCATTTCATAAGAAAAAATATTTTTTTTTTTTTTTTCAAAAATTGAGCGACATAGAATGAGTTTCAGAAAGGGGCCTGAAACAGTCAAAGGGTTAAATAGCAGTCTTGAACCGTATCAAGAAAGCCACTCGACTCAAGATTTCCTGTCATGTTGTTCCAGTCAATTTTTCTAAAGTTAAAATTTCCCATTAATGCAACATTTTCATATCTAGATACCTTATGAATTTCATCCCATAGCAGCCTACCACACTCCCTGTCAAGGTTTGGGAGCCTATAAATCACACCCAAAATTAATTTTTCATGACCTTCGAGAAACCGTAGCCAAACAGATTTTGTGTCCAATGTTTCTAATCTTACATCTTGTCTAACACAACAGAATGACTTCAAGAGTGTATCAGTCTGTAGTGGAAGGAAGACGGGGTAGGGGTCGGCCTAGGAAAGGTTCGAGGGAGGGGGTAAAGGAGGTTTTGTGTGTGAGGGGCTTGGACTTCCAGCGGGCATGCGTGAGCGTGTTTGATAGGAGTGAATGGAGACAAATGGTTTTTAATATTTGACGTGCTGTTGGAGTGTGAGCAAACTAACATTTATGAAGGGATTCAGGGAAACCGGCAGGCCGGATTTGAGTCCTGGAGATGGGAAGTACAGTGCCTGCACTCTGAAGGAGGGGTGTTAATGTTGCAGTTTAAAAACTGTAGTGTAAAGCACCCTTCTGGCAAGACAGTGATGGAGTGAATGATGGTGAAAGTTTTTCTTTTTTTGGGCCACCCTGCCTTGGTGGGAATCGGCCAGTGTGCTAATAAAAAAATAAAAGTAATGAGTGAACTGTATATGCATTTTATCACTCTGGGATGCTTAAATGTAATGGAATATTATGTGTGGGTTGGTTAGCCTGGTATGGTAGCCCGACTGACTTCCATACATACCACACTTGATTTCTTACAATAAATACTACTTGTCTCACCCTAGATTAAGACTACAAATATTTTAAGGTATGTAATGAGTGCACTGTGTGTGTATTGTACTTTTTTATTGTTTTTTGATGCCTAGTTCTATTGCTAACTTAATATATGTTAGTGTAAACTTGTTATCTAGTATTTGTATGCATTTGTAAGGGGAAAAAAAGGGTGTTCCACTTTACGGCAATTTCAGCTTTACGGCAGTAGCCTGGAACCTAACCTGCCGTATAAGTGGGGCCCTACTGTATTTTCATTCTTAACTTATAGTGAATGGTGAATATATTTATTGTGGGAAGTCTGACTAAATAAAAAATTTTATTTTAGTGAAATGTTGTAAAGTGAGGCTCTCCTGTATTACTTTTTCAAAAATTTTGGATAACAATGGTAAGTTAGATATTTGCCTATACAGTGGACCTCTGTTTTACGATCACCTCCCAATGTGACTAATTATGTAAGTGTATTTATGTAAGTGCGTTTGTACATGTATGTTTGGGGGTCTGAAATGGACTAATCTAATTCACAATATTCCTTATGGGAACAAGTTCGTTCAGTACTGGCACCTGAACATACTTCTTGAATGAAATAATATCGTAAACCGGGGGTCCACTGTAATTATTTACATCAGTTGGGTCTCTACCTTTGTTTATTGGAGTAACTCTTGCTGTCTTGAGTAATACCAGGAAAGTACTGGTTTCTAACGATTTGTTGAATAGTAATGTAATGGGTGGATGAAAGGATGTAAGCTGCTCTTTTGAACAGTAGTGCTGAAAATTAAGCTAAATTTCCTGATTTATTTTTCAGTGAATTAATAATCAGAGTGATTTCAGTGGGCTTGGTTGGAGCGAAATGAGAATGGAGGAACACTGCAGCAAGCCTACTGGCTCATAGAGGATGTTGGCAAGTTTGCATCTCTAGGTAATCACTCACTCAGGTGTAAGTACTTGGAATTTTGTTTGCTAGATTTGATCCTATGGTAGAGAAGAAGTCATTTAACTTATTGCCTGTTTTAATAGGCTGGAGATGTGGTTCACTGGGTTCAGTTAGAACAATATCTCTGGTTCTAGTCAGCTTTTAGAACCCAGGATAAGAAAGTGTTTTCCAGGTTTTTTTTTTTATATACCCTCTTGTTTCATAATGTTCAGCCCAGTTCAACATTGTGATTGACAACACTCTTATTGCTAAACATAATGAAGGCAAATTTCTTGGCCTGTACCTTGACAGCAGCCTGAAAATCAACACCCATATCCAACACACAATAATAAAAAGTATCCAAAACAGTTGGGATCCTCTCCATGATACATTACTACGTACCACAATCAGCCCTACTCACACTATACTATTCACTCATCTATCCCTACCTCACCTATGCTATTTATGCTTGGGAATCAACAGCAGCAACCCACCTAAAGCCAATAATAAACCAACAAAAAGCTGCAGTAAGAATTATCACACAATCCAGTGCTAAGCAACACACCCCTCCACCTTTCAAAGACCTAAACTTACTGTACAAAACATTCACACCTACTACAGTGCAACCTACATTTACAGAACTATAAATTCTAATATTAACCCGGAACTAAAACACTTTCTTGATAGTTGCAACAGACCCATAGACAATACCAGACACAAAAATCTCTGGGCAGGCAACACCTGTTCTGTTCCCAAACATAATGTAGCAGGTTTTGTCAATATTAAGTGTAAGTTTATTAGTAGTCATCCAGGTCGATATTTTTACAAGCTCTTTGTTAACAGTAGTGTTGAGTGAGGCAAGATTCGGGTGGGAGATGGCATAAGTCGTGTCATCAGCAAAGAGAATAAGTTTAAGGTGTTGTGATACATTAGGAAGAGCATTGATGTATGAGAGGAAGAGCAGGGGACCAAGAACACTTCCCTGTCCAGTGGTCTTATTGATGAGGTTGTGTCCTTAATAGAGATGTATTAATGCCTGTTAGTAAGGTAGGATTTGAAATATGTAAGTGTGTGTGTGGCCTCTTATGCCATTATGATCAAGTTTGTGGAGTAGGATGCTGTGGTTTACTGTATCAAAAGCTACACGCCAAGGTATTGTCCAGTGTGGGTAGATTGGTAAAGCACTGCGTACCTTGTCCCAAGGTTCGTAGGTTCGAGTCTCCTTCAGCCAGAGATAAGTGTTTGTGTATATTTCGCCTGCTCTTGCGAATTCCTTGCATTGTTAATAGTCCTAGAAACAGTGTATCATGCCAAGACAAAATCATTCCCATTACTAAATTTACTAATTGTAATATTGTTATATGTTCTGTACTTCCTCACTATTATAAATCTAATTAATCACTTCAGTTACCTAACTTTTATATCAGTATGCAATAAGGTACAGTGGACCTTTGATTTTCATGATTAATCCATTCTAGAGAGTCTGCCAAAAACCCAAATTCACGAAAACCAAAACCATTTTCTCCATAAGAAATAATGTAAATCCAATTAATCCGTTCCAGACACCCAGTGTAATATAGGAGAGACCTGGGGATGACTAGTGTAATATAGGATAGGCCTGGGGATGGCAAGTGTAATATAGGATAGTCCTGGGGACGTGATTAATGAACAGAGGAAGTGCTGTTTTAATGCCAGGTATGTCTACATTGTTAATTATGGACTATTTTTAAATTGGCATTTTTTAATTTTATGTGAAATTAGCCAAATTACCGAATTCTGATCACTTTATAGGGTAGTTGAAATAGTTGAATGGGTGGTGTCTTGTGCTCAGTCAATAGAATGAAAGGCATAGTGGTGAAGTTGCTAAAGATTTTGGTTGATTGAAAAATGGAATTGGCCTAAAATAGGACTCAAAGTGGGCAGAATTGCTGGTGCGTAAATTTCTCTGAGACTGCAAACTTTGTGCCAGTGTTCATCAGCTTCGTACTTTTGATATCATTACTTTCAGAAAATTTTTTTTCTTTTATTTCCGAATATTTTTTTCTGCTTAGGGAAGGTGGGGGATTTTTTGGATACCGAGAGCAAGTTTAATTTTGGAGAGTCTGAACAATTAAAGGGTTTAAATTTAAAGGATGCAAGTGCCCTTGTAGATTTTATTGATATGTATTAATTTATATTCTATTTAATATGTCAGTTCTTTTTTCTTTTTTTTTTTTTGCAGTTGACCCTTGCACCAGAAAAAATACTACTCATGGAGTTCCAGTACTCAGTAACATAAGGCTCATGTAAGTGGCATAAATAATGAAATGTGTATAGTGACAGCACTCTGTAATTGCAGTGTTAGAAATACTACATTTACAGTTTAAACATCAGTGTCATAAATCTCTTGTAACATGAATCCTGTTACATCCTTAGCAGTCTATTGAAACTTGTTAATTCAGATAGTCTTATGTACATCATTATCACTGCTACACAAGTACTAGAATCAATATGAACTGTGCTAAAATTCATCCCTTAAGAGTTTATGTACCTGATTTCTTTGAAGTTTTTGGTAATGGCTATGCATAGAGTATGAGTACTGTAAAAGTTAAATGTATTAATGGCATGGGAAGGTACTGTTTTTGTGATTACTGAACATGAGTAATAACTATTGAACTGTATCATGGTTAAGATACGTTTTATGTGACCACTGTGCGGCAGTAATTAATGTTTGTAGCTTGTATTATGGTGTAGATACTATGTGTCCAAAGTGTAGTATTAATAAATGTAGATTTGATATTGTGCACCACACTCATTTTATTGACATTATTTTGACCTGGTGCTCAGTGTCAGTTTCTGAACACCTGTAGTTCTTGGGGACAAAAATGGGCTGTATTACGAGGAAAGTATCATTTATGTAGTGAAAATGATGTAGTAATAAAGTGTATAGCTTGTATTATGAAGAAGTACTGTTTGTATGAACAGTGTGGCACTTATAATTGTATATCTGGTATAAATGGGAAGGTACTGTTTATGTGACTATTATGCAGTAGTCATTAACATATATATCTGGTATTATGGTATAGGTACCATTGTGCAGCAGTAATTATAAAAGTAATTGCAATGTTTTAAGTAAAAAATTTTCTATCTGTCTTATTTACCCCGCCTCCGTCCCTCGCTTCACCCTCCTCTTCTGTCTCACTGTAACATCTTCAGTATACCAGCTTAGTGCTCCCACATATAATAATTTCATGTAGTCTTATTTTCTCCATAATATTTTTGCTTTTCACAATCATTGGATCATTCTTTGTCTGGCATTTGTTGAAGTTTCATTTTTGAATGAATAATTATATTTATCAAACTATATACAATTTATTTACTACATTAAATGCTTATTGCTATAGAAAATTTAACTTAAATACCTTGTAGGAAAACTCAATATAACACATTTTTTGCGTGTGTCATAAGTCAGTTTATGTAAGGCCGTTGTAACTATAAGTTGAGTGTATATGTAGTATCAAGATTGTAGTAGAGAATACATTGTAGCAGTGTATCAAGACTAGTAGAGAATACATTGTAGCAGTGTATCAAGATTGTTGTAGAGAATACATTGTAGCAGTGTATCAAGATTGTTGTAGAGAATACATTGTAGCAGTGTATCAAGATTGTTGTAGAGAATACATTGTAGCAGTGTATCAAGATTATAGTAGAGAGAATACATTGTACTATTTAGTGACCTGATGATCATTATCAATCTAGTTTTGTAACAAGCATAAGAGGGTATAAAATACAATTTATATCAACATTAGTGATTTCAGAACTGTTGTTTAATCTTTAGGAACAAAGAATTGAATTCATATAGAGTACCAGAGAAGTCTTCATAAAGGAAGTATCATGCTGGTAATAAAGTGCTCTTTATCCAAGACCTTGAAGTTACCCTTCTGTGTCTCAGGCATTGTATGATCCTTACATGCATAGCACTTCCATATATTTTTTTTTATTTTTATTATCACACTGGCCGATTCCCACCAAGGCAGGGTGGCCCGAAAAAGAAAAACTTTCACCATCATTCACTCCATCACTGTCTTGCCAGAAGGGTGCTTTACACTACAGTTTTTAAACTGCAACATTAACACCCCTCCTTCAGAGTGCAGGCACTGTACTTCCCATCTCCAGGACTCAAGTCTGGCCTGCCGGTTTCCCTGAACCCCTTCATAAATGTTACTTTGCTCACACTCCAACAGCACGTCACGTATTAAAAACCATTTGTCTCCATTCACTCCTATCAAACACGCTCACTTTGTTAGAGAAATGGGGATTTTATTGTGAACAAATATTCATAAAAACGTGTTCTGGTTAAGCACTGTATGATTCATATGAAAAGATATTAAATCAGTGTTCATTCAATATGTCTGACGTGCATGAACAAGAGTCTGTTCCAGCATCACAAATTGTAGTTCAACCAGAAGAAAAACTGTATCAATATTCAGAGTGTTTGAAAGACTTTTCACCGAAGTCTCAGTGTGTATCACGTACGAACATTAATAATGGCAAAAAAACACTTCAGTGTTCAGTGTGTCTAAAAGAATTTTCATATAAATCTGGTTTAACAAGACACATGATTGTTCACACTAGAGAGAAACCATATCATTGTTCAGAGTGTTTACAAGATTTTTCATATAAATCTGGTTTAATAAAACACATGATAATTCATACTGGAGAGAAACCATATCAGTGTTCAATGTGCCTGAAAGGTTTTTCCAAAAAGTATAATTTAAAAGAGCACATGACAATTCATAGTGGAGAGAAGCTATACCAGTGCTCAGTGTGTCTAAAAAACTTTTCACGAAAATCTTACTTAGATGCTCACAAGAAAATTCATACTGGAAAGAAACCATACCTATGTGCAGTGTGTCAGAAAGAATTCTCAAATAAATCTAATTTAGTAAGTCACATAAAAAGTCATACTGGAGAGAAACCATACCAATGTTCTGAGTGTCTCAGATACTTTATGCAAAAATCTGATTTAATAAAACACATAAGAACTCACACTGGAGAGAAGCCATACCAGTGTTCAATGTGTCTAAAAGATTTTTCCCGAAAATCTTACTTAGAAACACACAAGAAGATTCATACTGGAGAGAAACCTTATCAGTGCTCAGAGTGTCAGAAAGAATTCTCAAATAAACCTAATTTAATTACTCATATGAGAATTCATACTGGAGAAAAACCATTTAAGTGTTCAGAGTGTCCAAAAGACTTTTACCAGAAATCTGATTTAATAAAACATTTAAGAATTCATACTGGAGAAAAACCATATCAATGTTCTGAGTGTCTAAAAGACTTTTCCCGAAAATCTCATTTAGAATCACACATTAAGAGTCATACTGGAGAAAAACCATATCAATGTTCGGAATGTCTAAAACACTTTTCTCTTAAGTCTAATTTGATAAACCATATTAAAATTCATACTGGAGAGAAACCATACAAGTGCTCAATATGTCTAAGAGACTTTTCTCATAAATCTTATTTAATAAGTCACCTAAGAGTTCACACTGAATGAAAATCATATCAGTTTTTAGAATGCCCAAAAGACTTTAACAAAAAAAAAAGAAATTTAAAAAAAATGTGTGAAAATTTATACAAGGGAGAAATTGCATCAGTGTTCAATTTCTAAAAGAGTTCTTACAGAAATATAATTTACTAAAACATTTCAAAAGTCATATGGGAAAAGAAATATTGCCAATGCCGTGTATGATTAGAAGATAATAAATTTTTCTGATCTGCATGCAGAAGCGAGGTGTCAAATGCTAACAGATGATAAAGTCCTCCAGAGCATAGGCAAAACGTTGGAATTATAAAAGTTTCCCTACATTTAACATCTTACCAATTTTTGATATGGTAAGAGGCATGAAAATTAACAGAGGAAAATTTGTATCAATCTCCCAAGTGTACCATAAATCCCAGTGTACAAATGGAGTTTTGATGCTCATTTTTTTTTTTTTAAGCTGAGAGGTCAGCTTATATGATAGGTATAAAATGGCAAACACTAAATAGCATCTTCAAAAATCACTCAGTCATGGGTTGGTACCTCCACCTTTCCTCTCCTCTCTCCATTCTACCTCTATTTGAGGATATTTCCTCCTTGTGAATTTCACCTCCTAGGCAGTGGGTAAAAGGGATCGTTATTCGTCCCATTCCATTGTGAGCCTCGGCAGTGGTGCTGTTAAACATAGGAATTGAATTATCTGGGGACATGCTGGACCATCTTCAGGGCCCTGGTGGACAGCTGGGCCCCCTTCAGTGCCCTGGAAGGTGGCATCTAGTGGGGCACAACTCGTATTTCCTTGCATAAAGTATTTTGGAGACAATCTTGGATGAAATTCTTTTCCATTCAGCCAGTGACACCTATTGATTATCTGATAATGACATTAGCAAGGCACTTGTGAGGCATGTTGGTCAAACTGTGTCCTTCCATGCTTTCAAGAAAAGAATGCACTTTGTTACTGTGAAAGATGTTGAACACCTGGCAATCCTTCCCTGTCACAATACAGTCACAGACACATTTACACACTGATAGGTGAATGTGTTCACCTGCCTTGGTCACATGTTATTATCTATAAATTTATACAAATTATTTACAGGTCCTGGCTATGTTTTCAGAAGTGCTGGATTGTATGAAACTCCTTGAAGCATAGTGTCAGACAAAGTGGCACCCTCATTGCTAAAGGGGCACTACACCATCAGCAATGCCCCCAGTCAGCCTTGGCATATGTTTTGCACTGATTCTCACTGTTCCACACACTGGTATTGTTCACATGGAGGAAATCAGTGAACATAGGGAAGTAACCAATTGCCAGTGAATGGCCATTGCCGAAGTAGGCACTTAATTCATTTAGGTTCATAAACACTTCCTTGATTTTGTATAGCAGGTTGTTTATGTTGGGTGTATTCCTGTCTTTGAGACATGCAATACTCATAGCAAAAGCGTGAATCTGTTGCAAGGGAGGCGGTCGTGGAAGTTTGGGGTACTGATGTGGTAGTCTGTAAACCAGTACTGTTCTGTATTGTGCTTGTAACATCAGGCATAAACATGAATGTGGTAATGAATAGACATATTTTGGCCACAGTTGTATGTTTGCACTAGTGCAACCATGATGATTCTGCAACATGTGTAATGTCTTTTCATCTGGCTGATGATCAGATTTATGGGCAGCTCATCAAAGTAGCTGGAAATACTCTAATCTCTCTCTCTTGACTAACTCTTGGGACTCGTTGGTGATAGTACATTCTGGCAGGATGCCACTATCAATGGCTTCAAAATTGAAAGGATGTGGCACGAATGCTGCATGCGGATCATCTGGGTTATCATTGAAGTTTTCAATATTTCCTCAATCACTTGTGGCCACATTTGTCTCAAATCTACTAAACTTGGGGTCAGCATCAATTTCCTCGAAAAGGAGTGTGTTAATATGTCTTGGCATTAGTAAATTTGTGGGGTTTGCCATGCTGTTTGCTCTAGCTGGTGTTTAATTGAATTGGTTCTTCCATGAGATACTACATACCTGGAGAGTACCTGGAGTGGGTTTTGGATGTCATTGCTGCCGTGGCCCAGTCTGAGACGAGGCCTCATGGTGGATCAGGGTTTGATCAACCACACTGTTACTGCTAGCTGCATGCAAACTGATGTACAATCCACAGCCCAGCTGGTCAGGTACTGACTTTAGGTGCCTGTCCAGTGCTTTCTTGAAGACAGCTAGGGGCCTATTGGTAATCCCCTTATGTATGCTGGGAGGCAGTTGAAGTCTTGGGCCCCTGACACTTATTGCGTTGTCTCTTAGCATACTCATGGCACCACTGCTTTTCTTTGGGGGAATGTTGCATATGCTGCTGAGTCTTTTGCTTTCATAGGGAGTGATTTTCTTGTGCAAGTTTGGTACTAATCCCTCTAGGATTTTCTATTATCAAGTATCCCTCTCACTTGCATTCCAGGGAATACAAATCAAGGGACTTCAAACATTGCCAGTAATTTAGGTGCTGTATCATACTTATGTGTACTGTGAAAGTTATTTGTACACTCTCCAGGTTGGAAATTTCGCCTGCCTTGAAGGGAGCAGCTAGTGTACAGCAGTATTCCAGCCTAGAGAGAACAAGTGAGTTGAAGAGGATCATCATGGGCTTGGCATCCTTAGTTTTGAAGGGTCTCATTATCCGTCCTATCATTTTTCTAGCAGATGCAGTAGATACATTTTTGTGGTCTTTGAAGGTGAGATCCTCTGACGTTATCACTCCCAGATCCTTCACATTACTTTTTCACTCTATTGTATGGTTAGAATTTGTTACATACCCTGATTTGGTTTTCATTTCCTCAAGTTTTTCATATCTGAGTAGCTGAAATTTGTCTTGGTTGAACGTCATATTGTTTTGAGTGACCCATTTGAAGATTTGGTTGATGTCCGCTTGGAGTCTTGCAGTATCTTTGATGGAGGACACTGTCATGTCAATTTAGGTGTCATCACAGATTTTTTAATATGGCACATGTGGAGTGTGCAGACCAATTCTGTACTTTTTACCAAATTTGGATGCAGGAAAAATAGTGCATTGATCAATGCTTGGAGAGCTAGCTGAAATATGAAGATCAACTCCTTGACAATTAAAGGGTTAATTTACCTCCACTTTATGTTCACCTGCATATTGCTTTTTCCATCCCTCTTTGTAAAGTTTTGACAGTTCATGTTTGCTTCTTCCAACTTCCAAGTGTGAAGGCAATCGTGCCTCCTACAACTTTATGCTTATTCTTTGGATCAGTGCTGTGACAGTTATGTCACAGCATTGATCCATGCTTCTTTGATAGCCCTCTTTACGTTGATCATATTTGGCCCTCTGGTGCCAGATAGGCCTAGGTCTGTCTGGCCTTTGACAGTGGACTGCCAGTTTATTTCAGCATCAGCTGGTCAAACAGCATGGCAGACACCAGCTGTTCACTCATCCCCTGTTGTATAAATACTTCTATTCAAGGAAAGTGATGTTGACCTCAAGTTTAGTGCCTTCTAGATGAATGTGGCCACAAGTGATCAAGGAAATAATGCAACCCTCAATGTTAACCCAGATTACCCTCTGCCCACCACATTTGGGTTGTCCCCCATGCCACTCCAGACACTAAGACCAGCACAACTGGGGTGTCCACCATGGCTACACCAAACCCTAGGCCCAGCACTTCAGGGGTGGCTGCCATGGCCACACCAGACCCTAAGTCCAACAACTCTAGGGTAGCTAGCATTGCTAGTCAAAGGCCACAATGGGATTGAAAATTAATCAGAATCAAATCAAATCAAATCAAGTTTATTCTCTATGAAGATTACAATGTGGTGTTTACATACTATAGGATATTGTGTGGTTTACATGTTATATAAAACTAATTACAGGGAGGGCCACTATCACACCTAGCATGACTAGGCATTTTGGGCGGACTATGATTAATTCAAAACTCTATTATTACAGATTATGGAGCATATTGGTATTAAGGCTGAGTAACTGCATTACAGTTCATAAATTTAGCAATGTGAATGGTTTTGTTTTGGTACAACACATAATTTCTATTGAAGCTCCTATATTGGAGTATCACAGGCAAACTTATGACCAGTTAAGATTCATTAGGTAATAGCTGTATTACGTATTTCTGTGTTTATAGTCAATTGGGCGAGTGTAGGTGCGAATTGTGGGGAATCACAGATATCGAGGAGAGGTCTAGGTTGTTTTTTATGTGGGTATGATGCAAGAGAATAGGCAGTTTTCATGTAGTTAGCTGATGGTAGGGTGTGTCAGGGAGATAAGATGTTTTCTAGTGGTAGTTTTGAAAGTGATGAATGTGTCTGTAGCCCTTTTATGTACATTGAATTTTTGTATAGCTTTAGCCGGACATGGGGAATGCCATAGAGATGTTTGTGTCTGGTGTTATGCCTGTGGGTTCTGTCACAACTATCAAGAAAGTGTTTTAGGTCAGGGTTAATATTGGAATTTAAGGTTCTGTAAATGTAGATTGCACAGTAGTAAGTGTGGATGTTCTGAACATTGAGTAAGTTTAGATCTATGAAGTGTGAGGGGGGGGGGTGTTTCCTGGGATTGGATTACATGATTATTCTTACTGAGGCTTTTTGTTGGGTTATTATTGGCATTAGGTGTGTTGCTGCAGCTGATCCCCAAGTGCAAATAACATAGGTGAGATAGGGATAAATGGGTGAATGGTATAGTGTGAGAAGGGCAGATTGCGGCATGTAGTAACGTATCTTGGAGAGAATCCCAACTGTTTTGGATCCTTTTTTTGTTATGTGTTGGATATGGGTGCTGAAATTCAGGTTGCTGTTGAGGTGCAGGCCTAGGAATTTGCCCTCATTATGGCTGGCAATAAGAGTGTTGTCGATCTTAATGTTCTGAGGACATGTACATAACCTTCATGACTACGACAACTACTACTACAACTAACCCATCTCTTTGGGAAGGACCTACTTCCACTGGGGAATCCCGCCTACCAGTGACTATGGCCTTGTCTGCTACACCTGACGTTAGTATATAAGCGCCAGGCTCCTTGCTTCTGCTTCAGAATCTCCACGACTACGGTGCTCTTCGCACCTACTCCTAGGTTGAGGGACTGATTACCTCATCTTCTGTATATAGTCCTACTGTCTTCAAGTTATGTCATGGAATTTTTATTGATAAAGCCACTGGATGGCGAAACGTCTACAATAAAGAGACCCAGATGTTGCAAATATGTCTTAATTTCATCTTGTTGGCATTATATACCATTCCTGCACAATTGGTCTTACGAACTGAACTCCATCGTTAAGTGAGGAGAGGCTGTATATAAATAATTAGTGTTTCAAAGCTGATATGTACAAAACGTAGGGGAGGATGGTGCTGTGCCAATGTTCTGGGCACATAGCTCTGAATCGTGAAAGGGGTCACAACTGGTCATGACTGTAGACACAGAAGACAGTGTCCCCGGCATGCTTATATATTTGGCCAAGGAGAGGTTGACTGATCCTCTGACCACCACAATACTCTTGAAGCAGTTAAGTGGCCAGTCAAGAACCACCATGAACGCTGGTGTAGTCACAACTGGGAGAAGGCTGCTTGAATGGCATGTAGCTGACTGGGTGGTTGGCTATGTGTGGAAGGGGGACCAGTGTAGGTAGAGAGGTCCATGTGACATCTCTGATCTTGGCAAGATCAGTGCTGTCTTTATCTTTATCCCGCATGAGCTGGATGACTCAAGCTGACAATCAAGGCTAAAATGAAGAAAACATACAGTTATACACTACACTCAATAAATCATTCACACAATAGGCTTACAGCCTTTAGAAAAAATGGTGAGGATTAAGATGACAACACTGCATAAATTCAAAACAAGGCTGGAATAAATTGGAGTCTAAAACCCTAAACAAGAGTGAAGTTCTTGTTGAAACCAACTTCACCAAAACAGATGATAGACAGGAGTGAAATGAATACTTGTAGATTTGATGGGAGCCACAGGTCTAGCGACTAACACCACAGGTCAGAGATGCACTCGTCACCTCCCAGGGAGGTTAGTACCAAACTTGCACATGAAAATCACTCCCTACGAAAACAAAAGACTCTGCAGACAATGCAACATCCCCCCAATGAAAAGCAGGGGTGCCACTTGGATGATAAGAGACAGCACAGTAAGTGTCAGGGGCCCAAATCTGTTCATCTGCCTCCCAGCATACATAAGGGGGATTACCAATAGACCCCTGGCTGTCTTCAAGCAGGCACTGGACAGGCACGTAAAGCCAGTACCTGACCAGTCGGGCTGTGGTTTGTATGTTGGATTGCGTGCGGCCAGCAGTAACAGCCTGGTTGATCAGGCCCCGATGCACCATGAGGCCTGGTTACAGACTGGGCCATGGGGGCATTGACCCCCAGAACTCTCTCCAGGTATACTCCCACTGGGTGCAGAAGGGGGGGTAGCAGGAACTATGCACCCACCCTAACTGAACAAGCAGAATGCCCGACTAACGACCACCACCGTGCATTAATACTTCCCCTACTCCTATCTAATGAACTTTTTCCTCACAGATGTACTGTAGGGTAAAAGAGCCTAGAGATCCATTACAGAATTTATCCATACTCCAGTACAACCATCGACTTTAGTACAGAACCTCAGCCAACAATCAACAACCATTCACCTCAGCTGACAATCAATAACTCTCCACCTCAGCCCAGTAGGGCCACAGTATCCCTCTCCACTCTCTTCGCAATCATCGACAAATGCCAACAACCACAATTTAACCCCTGTGCCATTCATGCCATAGTTCTAAAGGTTTGTACTCTCAGTTCGTGCTGTAGTTATACACCATGAGCTCAGCTTACTCAGATAAGCATTGAGTGATAAATTTAGGCCTATATAGTGGACCCCCAGCTTACGATATTAATTCGTTACAGGAGGCTGTTTGGATGCCGTTACCGAATGAATTTGCTCCCATAAGGAATATTGTAAATTAGATTAATCTGTTTCAGACCCCCAAAAATACACTTACAAAAGCACTTACAAAAATACACTTACATAATTGTTCGAGTTGGGAGCTGATTGTAAGTCGGGGGTCCGCTGTATATGAGAGTATGGGTTAGCCTGGTAGGTGTGTACCATGTAAAAATAATCCTGCCCCACACAGTGAATAATGGGGGGGAAAAAACTTTTTTTGGTTTAAAGTAGCAACCCTGCAGTGTATTTTCAGATGGTTTTTATGGTTGCATTCTTGGTTTCTTGATCTCATTTGACAGAATGGAAGATATATTACAGAAATAAGAGGTGATTTTGATTGGTTTCAGGACTGAAAGTAGCTTGAAATTGAGCTCAAAGTAGCAGGAATCTTTGATTTTTGCCGATATTCCAGAGTAAATCAATTGCTTCACTTGTCCAATACACTTCCAACTGGTTAGTCTAATATGCATTCACATAAGAACATAAAAACATAAGAAAGGAGGAACACTGCAGGAGGCCTGTTGGCCCATACTAGGCAGGTCCTTTACAATTCATACCACTAACAAAACATTTGCCCAACCCAATTTTCAATGCCACCCAAGAAATAAGCTCTGATGTGAAAGTCCCACTCAAATCCAACCCCTCCCACTCATGTACTTATCCAACCTAAATTTGAAACTACCCAAAGTCCCAGCCGCAATAACCCAACTAGGTAGACTGTTCCACTCATCAACTACCCTATTTCCAAACCAATACTTTCCTATGTCCTTTCTAAATCTAAACTTATCTAATTTAAATCCATTACTGCGGGTTCTCTCTTGGAGAGACATCCTCAAGACCTTATTAATATCCCCTTTATTAATACCTATCTTCCACTTATACACTTCGATCAGGTCTCCCCTCATTCTTCGTCTAACAAGTGAATGTAACTTAAGAGTCTTCAATCTTTCTTCATAAGGAAGATTTCTAATGCTATGTATTATTTTAGTCATCCTACGCTGAATGTTTTCTAACGAATTTGTGTCCATTCTGTAATATGGAGACCAGAACTGAGCTGCATAATCTAGGTGAGGCCTTACTAATGATGTATAAAGCTGCAGTATGACCTCTGGACTTCTGTTGCTTACACTTCTTGATATAAATCCCAGTAATCTTTTTGCCTTATTATGTATGCTTAGGCATTGCTGTCTTGGTTTAAGGTTGCTGCTCACCATAACCCCCAAGTCCTTTTCGCAATCTGTATGGCTAAGTTCTACATCATTTAACTTATAAGTACTAGGGTTATGGGCACTCCCAAGCTTCAGAACCTTGCATTTATCTACATTGAACTGCATCTGCCACTTTTCTGACCAAGAATAGAGCTTGTTTAAATCCTCCTGAAGTTCCATAACATCTACGTTTGAATCAATTATCCTACGTATCTTTGTGTCATCGGCGAATTTGCTCATATCACTAGTAATTCCCTCATCAAGATCATTGATATATATTATAAACAACAACGGGCCCAAGACTGATCCCTGTGGAACGCCACTTGTTACAGATCCCCACTCGGATTTAACCCCATTTATGGACACTCTCTGCTTCCTGTCAGTGAGCCATGACTCGATCCACGAGAGCACTTTTCCCCCAATGCCATGAGCTGCCACTTTCTTTAACAGTTTGACTGTGAAGCGAACTCTATCAAAAGTGTCCTTACTAAAATATAAAAAAAAAAAATCAAATTTTTATTATGAAAATGTTAAGATTATTTTTCTGATTGTTTTAGTCCCAAAAAAAATTTTTCCCATCAGTACTTACCGAGATATAGAGGGTGTCATACACAGTGGTGTTTTACACTCTCACACATAAAATCAGTGTGTGTGCATTTTTGTTGAAGTTTTTTTTTATGTACAAAGACAAAACACCTCGTCTGAGCAGTTTTCTTCAAAGTATTAGCAGGCAGTTGTGTTATGTAGTTATCCTAGGTAAATGGTCGTGTGTCATCATTCCTTCCTAATTTCCTTCATTCCTTTCCTACCTGGAGGCTACCTGGAGGGCATTCCACCTCTCTTCCTACATTCCTTCATCTGTCCTTCATTACTTTTTTCCTTCCTTTCATCTAGTCCTTCCTTCATTCCTGCCTTCCCTTCTTGCTTCTGGTTTCTATAATATATATACACATATATAGTCACTAGATACTTTCATAAAACTGCTATTATCACCCTTCAGCAAGCTTGTCTTGTGTGCCAGTGTGTGGCTTATAATTGTTTTGAGTCAGGAGTGGGCAGCTGTCAAAATGACATATTGTCTCATTAGTCACTCCCCCTACCGCTGTCAAAACAATGGGGTCGGATGCTGCTTCCCCCTCCATTCTATCTAACGTGGTCAACAGCTTCAAAAGCTTTACTGAAGAAAGTTAATAAATTAGTTAGACAAGACCGGCCTCTTG
This sequence comes from Cherax quadricarinatus, assembly GCF_038502225.1. Taxonomy (NCBI): domain Eukaryota; kingdom Metazoa; phylum Arthropoda; class Malacostraca; order Decapoda; family Parastacidae; genus Cherax; species Cherax quadricarinatus. The sequence goes on along the minus strand of NC_091329.1, from coordinate 32,785,671 downwards.
TGAATCCATGCTGAGTATCATTAATCAAGCTATGCTTATCGAGATGGCTTCTTATAATCTCAGCTATAATTGACTCTAGTAATTTGCCTACAATTGAGGTCAGGCTTATCGGGCAGTAATTTGACGGTAACGACTTGTCCCCTGTTTTAAAAATAGGAATTACATTAGCCATCTTCCACATATCAGACACTACACCTGTTTGAAGAGATAAATTAAAAATATTAGTTAATGGTTCACAGAGTTCCATTTTGCATTCCTTAAGAACCCTTGAAAAAACCTCATCAGGACCTGGCGACTTATTTTGCTTCAGTCTGTCTATCTGCTTCACAACCATTTCACTAGTGACTGTGATGTTACATAATTTATCTTCTTCTAGCCCACTATAAAAATTAATTACTGGAATATTGTTAGTGTCTTCCTGTGTAAAAACTGAGAGAAAATAATTATTTAAAATCAAGCACATTTCATTCTCTTTGTCAGTAAGGTGCCCATAGTTATTTTTAAGGGGACCTATCTTATCTCTAACTTTTGTTCTATAGACCTGGAAAAAACTTTTTGGGTTAGTTTTAGAATCACTAGCAACTTTAATTTCATAGTCCCTTTTAGCTTTTCTTATCCCCTTTTTAATGTCCCTCTTAATGTCAATATACTGATTCATAAGATGACCCTCACCTCTTTTGATATGCCTATAAATTCCTTTCTTATGCCCTAGTAGATATTTGAGCCTATTATTCATCCATTTTGGGTCATTTCTATTTGATCTAATTTCTTTATATGGGATAAACGTTCTTTGAGCAGCATGTATAGTGTTCAGAAAACTGTCATATTGATAGCTCTCTTTGTTACCCCAGTCAACAGATGATAAGTGTTCTCTAAGCCCATCGTAATCTGCTAAGCGAAAATCTGGGACTGTTACTGAGTTATCGCTACTATCGTACTTCCATTCAATGCTAAATGTAATTGATTTGTGGTCGCTAGCACCCAGTTCCTCTGAAATTTCTAAATTATTAACAAGGGATTCATTGTTTGCCATAACTAAGTCAAGCAGGTTATTTCCCCTTGTAGGTTCTGTCACAAACTGCTTCAAAAAACAATCCTGAACTATTTCTAAGAAGTCGTATGATTCTAAATTCCCAGTCAAGAAATTCCAATCAATATGACTAAAGTTAAAGTCTCCTAGAATTACCACATTATCGTGCCTTGTGGCCTTAACTATTTCCTCCCATAGTAGTCTCCCTTGGTCCCTATCTAAGTTTGGGGGACGGTACCTGGACCTGGTATATCACTCCTAAAATCAGTTTTTCATGCCCCTCTGAAAATTCTATCCAAACAGACTCTGTGTTTCTTCAGACTTAATACCCGTTTTTATGCAACAGTTCAAGCGATCTCGGACATACAGTGCCACCCCACCCCCCTTCCCGATACTTCTATCTACTTGGAACAATTTAAAGCCCTGAATATGACATTCCGCAGGCATGTCCCGACTTTTTTAATTAAACCACGTCTCAGTTAAGGCAAATACATCAATGTTACCTGCACTAGCAACTAATCTCAACTCGTCCATCTTATTCCTAGCACTACGGCAATTAGCATAATAAACATTGAAAGACTCTCCTTTCTCTTTACCCTTCCTGCTCATTTCTGTTTTTTTACTAAACCTATTACTGTCCTTATCACCCAAAGTCCCTGGCTTTTCAATATCTACCTCGTTCTGCTTATTACTAGTTCCCCTGGAATTCGTAATAATACTACACTGGGACTTCACTGTTTTCCTGCCAAAACCCATACCACTAACTATTCCTAGTTCAAAGTCCTAACTGCTCCCTCCACTGCAGTTGCCAGTGCTACCACCCCAGACCTAGATAAGTGAACCCCATCCCTGGCATACATGTCATTTCTGCCATAGAAGAGGTCCCAGTTGTCAATTAATGTTACCGCATTTTCCTTACAGTATTTGTCCAGCCAGCAATTGACACCAATTGCCCTGGACAACCATTCATTTCCAACTCCTCTCCTTGGCAAAATACCACATATGACAGGGTTCCCACCCTTACTCCTAATTATTTCTATTGCTGACCTATACCTGCTAATCAGGTCTTCACTCCTACGTCTGCCAACATCGTTGCCTCCAGCACTGAGACAGATAATAGGATTGCTCCCATTACCTCTCATGATGTCATCCAGACGGCTAACAATATCCTCCATCCCAGCCCCAGGAAAGCAAACTCTCTGTCTCCTACTCCTGTCCTTCAAGCAGAACGTCCTATCCATATACCTAACTTGGCTATCCCCAACAACAACAATATTCTTACCTTCCTTAATGTCTTTCGTCGTGACGTTCCCAGTAGTCTACTCACATTCGTCGGGTAGCACTGAGAATGTATTAGATGTTTCCACAACAGTTTCCACGGCAGTCTCTTTCTTCTTCATCGTTTCTACCTTTCCATTCGTCTTCTTGATCGTCAACTTTGTTCCCTGCTGTCCAGCCACTGACCAGTTTCCCTTCTTGACCTGAGGACTCAAAACAGGAGGACTACTACGAATCTTCTTGTTTTCCTCGGTCAGTCGCCGAATCTCCATCTTCGCCATCCTCAATTCTTCCTTAAGCTGTTGGTAAAGTTGCTCGATGGAGGGCATCTTGCTTCAATTCGTAGAGAGCGCGCAAACAGGTCTTCACAGAGCTAAGTACACGTCACCACTGCGCAAATGCCAACTCAATCAGGAGCTACTGCGCAGCACGTCCGCACGGCCCAATAGCGATGCGAACAATCAAATAGCGATGCGAACAATGCACTGACATTATGCACTGACATTATTTATACAGTAGGGTCGCGCTTTACGGTGTTTTACTAATACGGCGATGTCAAATTATGACCAAAATTTGCTATACAGCGTGCGGTCTTTCAAATATGGTACGCCCCACCCAGTTTGTTTATATTCTCCGTGAGCACAACTCTACTATGTCGGGAAATTTTCCAGAATGTCAAGTGTTTTAAAGTTATTGCATATTTTATATGTACACCTACCATCCGACTTACGACCAAGCTTGGTTCCGACCAACTGGTTGTAAGTCAAAATGGACGTAAGTCAAACCTTTGAAAATTGCCGACATACTGGGTAGGGCATAATGTCAAATTTTTCCTATACAAACTACCTACATAGTACTGTAATGTAATGTACAATCATTATTTCATTCTTTTTACCATAATTTACTTCTATTGTTATATTTTAATTATTTATTTACTGTATATAATGTATACATGGTAGTGAACTGTATTGTAAATTTTACATCGCATACACTATCATATGTTACTGTTATCTTTATGTATTGTCGACACAGTGGAATGGGAGAATGCCACTGGTAGTGTCATCCTGCCAGAATGTTGTATAACCTATACCCTAAGTAAAGAGAAACAACTCTGGCTGGCCTTGGCCGGGTGAGTGGGTGGGTGGCCGTGTGGGTGGGTGGGAGGCCGGGTGGGTGATTGGGAGGCCAGGTGGGTGATTGGCTGACTGAATGTGTGTGTGTGTGTCTGTCTCTCTCTCTCTCTCTCTCTCTCTCTCTCTCTCTCTCTCTCTCTCTCTCTCTCTCTCTCTCTCTCTCTCTCTCTCTCTCTCACAGGTACACGTAAGTAATCATACATAGTATAAATTACCTAGGATAACCCAAATAATCCAGACAAAGTGCTACACAGTGGATCTGTGCTCCAGTGCCCTAAATTAATAATAATATTAATAATAATTATTATTATTATTACAATAATACATATGTACTAATATTAATAATAATATTATTATTAAACTATAATATAATAATCGTGTCCACTCATTACTTACCTTAAAATATCTGTAGTCTTAATGTAGAGTGAGAGGTGAGTAAACAAGATTAAATGAATAAACGAATGAGTGTGTAGAAGGTTGGCGAGTTATGTAAACAAATGTTGTTGTTGTTGTTGTTGTTGTTGCCAGCCCGGACATGAATGGTTCCTGTTCACTCTGTCAAGCCGACCAGAAAAACATCTCATATTTATTAATTTATATGTTTATATGTCATGTAGCATGTTTATTATGTAATTTTGAAAAAAGAAATCATAGATGGATTAAGCAAAATGTCCATATCAACGTTTTATACACATTTAATGCGCCTCAGTGATTATTATTGTGTTATTATCATTATTAATATGGCATCTTCAAGACCAATTACACTCTTAATGAGTAACTCTGAGACAGACAAGCAGACAGAAAGACAGACACTCAGGTAGACAGACACACAGGTAGACAGAAAGACACACACAGGTAGACATAAAGACAGACACACAAGTAGACAGACACACAGGTAGACAGAAAGATACATACAGATAGACATAAAGACAGACACACAGGTAGACAGAAAGACAGACACACAGGTAGACATAGACACAGGTAGACAGAAAGACAGACACACAGGTAGACAGACAGGTAAACAGACACACAGAGATACAAAGATATACAGGCAGACAGATACAGACAGGTTTATGTGCAACAGTGAAAACAAATAGAGAGTTTGAGAGTAAGAGCCTTTCTTGCCACAGACTTAATCTTAGGGGCCATGGTGAAATTTACTGTCCAGTTAGTACAGTTAATACAGTATGATGCTGCTGATAGGGCAGGGTTACTCAAACTGATGCTGCCTGCATGACGCATTGCCGCCGCGAGTATTGTCAAATATTGTACAGTGGTGTGCATCAGCTGGCCCAGCCCAGCTGCCAGATGCACGGTCGTAAGTCGAGTGGACGTATGTCGAGTAGGTCGTAAGTCGGATGGTAGGTGTACTCTGATAATTATATTTATGTGTGCCTGTACCTAAATATACCTGCACACTGTGCTGGTGTGCAGGTACACATTAAAATCATTAAGAATCTCTTTACTCGACACCATATAAGCTCTTGGGTGAATTAAATGTCATAGATTACTTTAATATAGACATTTCCATTAATCCATCTATGATATTTTTTTTTTTCAAAATTATATAATAAACATTCTATGTAACATATAAACATAATGTATACACCCACATTATAAAAATTTACATAAATATGAGATTTGTTTACCAAGCATTTGGTAGGAGAGTCGAAGAATTATATTTCTCTAGTCAAATACCAGAAACTTAACTAGAAATTTATTCCTTTCATATGCCTTCACTCTGTCTATAGATATTCACGACCCTTGTGGGTTTAGCACTTCTTTTTTATTATGATTACAATAATAATAACTTGTAATAATATTATGACTTGTAATAATAATGATTTGTAATAATAATAATAATTTGTCACAGCATCATTCTAAAAATTACATGAGAAAGGAAGTGTTGGTCTTTATTTATCCCACTGTATCAACATGGAGACAACTTGTACACAATATAAAGTGTTTGTATTATGGTATAATACAAACATGTATGAATGAATACTAGACGTGTTTGCCTGGTTTGTTTACATTGTGTGTGGGTGGGGTGGGGTGGGGAGGACAGCCTTGGCTGGCTACCATACTTCCCAAACCAGACTTCCTACAAATAAAACTCACCTCTCACCCTACATTAAGACTACAAATATTTTAAGGTAATTAATGAATGTACTGTATATGTATATTATCGCTCTGGGGCACTTTAATTAAATGTAGTATATTACACGTGGGTGGGGTGAGGCCGGCTGGCCTGGCTGGCTACCGTGCCTCCCAAACCCGATTTCCTACAAACTCACCTCACCTTCCATTAAGATTACAAATATTTTAAGGTAAGTAATGGGTGTACTGTGTGTGTATTATAATTTTTATTGTTTTTAACCCTTTCAGGGTTTCAGCCATACTAGTACGGCTTAACAGATATATCAGATCACTTTCTAGTTGTAGCTACACTGGGAGTAAAAGGTAGATGGGATACAAGGAGAATAGAAGCATCAGGGAAGAGAGAGGTGAAGGTTTATAAACTAAAAGAGGAGGCAGTTAGGGTAAGATATAAACAGCTATTGGAGGATAGATGGGCTAATGAGAGCATAGGCAATGGGGTCGAAGAGGTATGGGGTAGGTTTAAAAATGTAGTGTTAGAGTGTTCAGCAGAAGTTTGTGGTTACAGGAAAGTGGGTGCAGGAGGGAAGAGGAGCGATTGGTGGAATGATGATGTAAAGAGAGTAGTAAGGGAGAAAAAGTTAGCATATGAGAAGTTTTTACAAAGTAGAAGTGATGCAAGGAGGGAAGAGTATATGGAGAAAAAGAGAGAGGTTAAGAGAGTGGTGAAGCAATGTAAAAAGAGAGCAAATGAGAGAGTGGGTGAGATGTTATCAACAAATTTTGTTGAAAATAAGAAAAAGTTTTGGAGTGAGATTAACAAGTTAAGAAAGCCTAGAGAACAAATTGATTTGTCAGTTAAAAATAGGAGAGGAGAGTTATTAAATGGAGAGTTAGAGGTATTGGGAAGATGGAAGGAATATTTTGAGGAATTGTTAAATGTTGATGAAGATAGGGAAGCTGTGATTTCGTGTATAGGGCAAGGAGGAATAACATCTTGTAGGAGTGAGGAAGAGCCAGTTGTGAGTGTGGGGGAAGTTCGTGAGGCAGTAGGTAAAATGAAAGGGGGTAAGGCAGCCGGGATTGATGGGATAAAGATAGAAATGTTAAAAGCAGGTGGGGATATAGTTTTGGAGTGGTTGGTGCAATTATTTAATAAATGTATGGAAGAGGGTAAGGTACCTAGGGATTGGCAGAGAGCATGCATAGTTCCTTTGTATAAAGGCAAAGGGGATAAAAGAGAGTGCAAAAATTATAGGGGGATAAGTCTGTTGAGTGTACCTGGTAAAGTGTATGGTAGAGTTATAATTGAAAGAATTAAGAGTAAGACGGAGAATAGGATAGCAGATGAACAAGGAGGCTTTAGGAAAGGTAGGGGGTGTGTGGACCAGGTGTTTACAGTGAAACATATAAGTGAACAGTATTTAGATAAGGCTAAAGAGGTCTTTGTGGCATTTATGGATTTGGAAAAGGCGTATGACAGGGTGGATAGGGGGGCAATGTGGCAGATGTTGCAAGTGTATGGTGTAGGAGGTAGGTTACTGAAAGCAGTGAAGAGTTTTTACGAGGATAGTGAGGCTCAAGTTAGAGTATGTAGGAAAGAGGGAAATTTTTTCCCAGTAAAAGTAGGCCTTAGACAAGGATGTGTGATGTCACCGTGGTTGTTTAATATATTTATAGATGGGGTTGTAAGAGAAGTAAATGCGAGGGTCTTGGCAAGAGGCGTGGAGTTAAAAGATAAAGAATCACACACAAAGTGGGAGTTGTCACAGCTGCTCTTTGCTGATGACACTGTGCTCTTGGGAGATTCTGAAGAGAAGTTGCAGAGATTGGTGGATGAATTTGGTAGGGTGTGCAAAAGAAGAAAATTAAAGGTGAATACAGGAAAGAGTAAGGTTATGAGGATAACAAAAAGATTAGGTGATGAAAGATTGAATATCAGATTGGAGGGAGAGAGTATGGAGGAGGTGAACGTATTCAGATATTTGGGAGTGGACGTGTCAGCGGATGGGTCTATGAAAGATGAGGTGAATCATAGAATTGATGAGGGAAAAAGAGTGAGTGGTGCACTTAGGAGTCTGTGGAGACAAAGAACTTTGTCCTTGGAGGCAAAGAGGGGAATGTATGAGAGTATAGTTTTACCAACGCTCTTATATGGGTGTGAAGCGTGGGTGATGAATGTTGCAGCGAGGAGAAGGCTGGAGGCAGTGGAGATGTCATGTCTGAGGGCAATGTGTGGTGTGAATATAATGCAGAGAATTCGTAGTTTGGAAGTTAGGAGGAGGTGCGGGATTACCAAAACTGTTGTCCAGAGGGCTGAGGAAGGGTTGTTGAGGTGGTTCGGACATGTAGAGAGAATGGAGCGAAACAGAATGACTTCAAGAGTGTATCAGTCTGTAGTGGAAGGAAGGCGGGGTAGGGGTCGGCCTAGGAAGGGTTGGAGGGAGGGGGTAAAGGAGGTTTTGTGTGCGAGGGGCTTGGACTTCCAGCAGGCATGCGTGAGCGTGTTTGATAGGAGTGAATGGAGACAAATGGTTTTTAATACTTGACGTGCTGTTGGAGTGTGAGCAAAGTAACATTTATGAAGGGATTCAGGGAAACCGGCAGGCCGGACTTGAGTCCTGGAGATGGGAAGTACAGTGCCTGCACTCTGAAGGAGGGGTGTTAATGTTGCAGTTTAAAAACTGTAGTGTAAAGCACCCTTCTGGCAAGACAGTGATGGAGTGAATGATGGTGAAAGTTTTTCTTTTTCGGGCCACCCTGCCTTGGTGGGAATCGGCCGGTGTGATAATAAAAAAAATAGTACGGCTTACACACCAGTGTCCATGACGTACTAGTACGCATAAATTCTAGTGCCTTCAAATCTAGTGAGAGAAAGCTGGTAGGCCTACATATGAAAGAATGGGTCTATGTGGTCAGTGTGCGCAGTATAAAAAAAATCCTGCAGCACACAGTGCGAAATGAGAAAAAAAAAACTTGGACCGTGTTTTTGGATTAAAACAGGGATTTGCACTATATTTTCGTATGGTATTTATTGTTGTATTCTAGTTTTCCTGGTCTCATTGTATAGAATGGAAGACATATTACAGAAATTGAGATGATTTTGACCGATTTTACAAAGAAAAGTACCTTGAAATTGAGCTCAAAATAGCAGAAATGTTCGAATTTTACCAAAGTTCAAAAGTAAACAAATAATGCTAAGCGTCCAATACACGTCACCTGGTGAGTCTAATATTCTTTCACAAGTGCGCCGATATTATTTATACCATTCCTACACTAATGCAGTAAGCTGCATAACAGTAAATCTTATTTTTTTTGTGAGAATAAAAATTCAAAGTGGAAAGCAAAAGAAATGTAAGAGGGGCATGGGGACGTGACTAATGAGCAGAGGAAATGTTATTTTAGTGCCAGGAATGTCTTTCTTGTTTATTCTGGACCCTATTTGGAAATTGGCATCTTCTGAAATTTGTGTGAAATTGGCAAAATTGCTAAATTCTGACCACTGTATTAAATAGTTGAAATCGGTAAATTGGTGGTTTCTTGTACTCAATCGATAGAAAAAATGGAGTTCTAGCGAAATAGTTATTATTTTTGTTGACTAATACATTGGAATTGGCCGAAAATAGGGCTCAAAGTGGGCAAAATCGCCGATGCGTAAACATTGTCGAGACCGCTAACTTCACGAGAACATAATTCCGTAAGTTTTCCATCAAATTTCATACTTTTGGTGTCATTATGATCGGGAAAAGATTCTCTATCTTTTCATAAGAAAAAATATTTTTTTTTTTGTTTTTGAAATTGGGGGGACCCTGAGAACAAGTCTCTGAGAGGGACTGTGGACCCTGAAAGGGTTAATGCCTAATACTATTGCTAATTTAATATATGTTGGTGTAAATTTATATCTGGCATTTATATGCATTTATAAGTGGAAAAAGATGGCATTCTGCTTTCTGGTAGTAGCCTGGAACCTAACCTGCAGAATAAGTGGGGCCCTACTGTATAATTTTTACAATAATGCATTACACTAAATCTATTTTTTGTGTGAATAAAAATTCAAAATGGAATTCACATGTAAAGCCTGGGAACATAACTGATAAGCAAAGGAAATGTTATTTTAGTGCCAAGAATGCCTGCATTGTTTATTTTGGATCCTATTTTGAAATTGGCATACAGTATTTGGAAATTTGTGTGAAATTGGCCAAATTACCAATTTCTGATCACTTTATTGGGTAGTTGCTAGTTGAAATAGCAAAATAACTAGGAATTTAGTCTGTTTTAATTGGCCTAAAATAGGACTCAAAGTGGGCAAAGTCCCCGATGCGTAAATATCGCTGACACAGCAAAATTCACGAAAGTGTGACTTTTTTTAATTTTCCATCAAATATTATTACCTTCAGAAAAAGATTTTCTGCCATCTCATAAGAAAAGATAACAAAATTTTTTTTTTAAACTTCTAAGACGCTGTGGACAAGTTTTAGTTCAGGGGTTTGGACAATGAAAGACTTAAAGTTTGAAATATTATTTCTGTTGTATCTGTAGCATTAAGCAATAGAAAACACATAATACATTGCAACAGTGAACAACAGTTACATTGTCATTTTTATCTATGTAAGATTTGGAGGCCTACAGAAAAAAAAAAATTGACTTCTTGGGTGTCTCAGGAATGTAACCTTATTTTTTCTATAAGCTCTTCAGTTTGTTTAACACAGATTCGTCTAACACTGAGTTTTCAGGTACATATATAAAATCTAGAAAGTGTTTACATACCTCAAACAAAAATTTAGCACCTGCTTTTATCCCTTCAGGAACCTTGTCAGTGAGTTTTTTTATTCTGTTCAAGGGATGTATGTTGTTCAAGCAATATAAACCAAGCAAACATATTGCTTTGGTCTAAAACATTTTATATGTGACTGTAATACTGGCCTGGTGTTGGATGTCATTGTCTGCACTGGGAGAAACACACTGGATGATGCCAGGCAGATGTTGGGCATTTTTGGTGATGTTCAGATGATGATGGAACCATATCTTGGCAAGGGTCATACATTGTTCACAGATGACTGGTATACAGGCCCTATGCTCGCTGATATCCTCCTGATGACACCATCCTGATGCACCATCCCCCTAATGAAAAGCAGGGGTGTCACTGGCACGTTAAGAGACCATACAATAAGTGTCAGGGGCCCGAGACTGTTCAACTGCCTCCCAGCACACATAAGGGGGATTACCAACAGACCCCTGGCAGTCTTCAAGCTGGCACTGGAGAAGCACCTAAAGTCAGTTCCTGATCAGCCAGGCTGTGGCTCGTATGTTGGTTTGCGTGCAGCCAGCAGCAACAGCCTGGTTGATCAGGCTCTGATCCACCAGGAGGCCTGGTCACAGACCGGGCCACGGGGGCGTTGACCCCCTGAACTCTCTCCAGGTAAACTCCAGGTAATAGCACTACCGTGGCATGAGAAACAGTATGTGATGTTCTATCAGCCATCCACAGAAACAAGAAGGTACAAGATGAATAGGGACACCAATGAACCCAATGTAAAGTCAGCTGCTTGTCAATGACAAAACCAAATGTACAGTGGACACTCGAATTTCATAATTAATCCGTTCCAGAGAGTCTGACAAAAGGCGAAATTTATGAATGGCAAAACCATTTTCCCCATAAGAAATAATGTAAATCCAATTAATCCGTTTCAGACACCCAAAAGTATTAACAAAAAAAATATGTACATTTTTTTTACAGATTAAATGTAGATTTACATACTATTACAAAACACTAAACATAAAAACACCTCTACACAGGTAGAGTGTTATTTTTTCATTAGGCTGTTACTAGTGTTGTAACATGGGCGGGTTCAGGATTACACATAAACACTACAGTTTATAATCTTTACCATAAATATATATTTCTGTATAAAATCATAAGGAGTATAGATATATCACATACACAGTAACAAATAACATAAAGTAAATTGTCATGACCCTGTAGTGCCTCAGTGTCTCCTGTCATTGCCATCTTCTGGTGTCTCACGACACTACCAATCCCAGTGTCATGACACTCCATCATCGTGTCCCATGACACCACCTTGTCACCTTGTTATGACACTCCATCATGATGTCCCATGACACCACCTATTCTCTGTGTTCCATGACACATTCTCTGTGGTGCATCTACAACATTGCCTTTTCTCTGTGTCATAACACTCCATCTCTGAACTGCCTTTACTCCGTGTCATGACCGTCAGTCTCTTTACTTCCTTTTCACCGCATCATTTGGCACTTCAACATAATGCCTATAATGCCCATAATGCCTAGGCATAATAGAGGCTCTCTTTGCATTGCAACCCATTATTGTAAATATAAAATCTCAATGTACTGTTTGCAAAGACACAAAATAAGTGAATAAATAAAATTCACTGGGTTACACGACATTTAAGGATACTTTTGTATCACCGTGTCACTTGACACCACTCACCTGGTTACCCAACACCCTTACGTTCCACAACGCTTCCTTATCACCGTGTCACCTGGCACTACAACACTCACCGGGTTACACAGCAGACTGAGGTGAGGCTCGCAGGTAACAAAAGCCAGTGAGGAACTAAGGTCAACAGACTGAAGTGAGGCTCGCAGGTAACAAAAGGCGGTGAGGAACTGAAGTCGACAGACTAAGATGAGAGAGACTCACAGGTTCCAGAGGTCTGCTACAGAAGCCTGCGAGGAACTGAAGTCAGCAGGTGTCACCTTCAGGTGTACTCCGTGAGGCAGTCTGATGAACACTCAAAGGCCGAGAGTCTGGTGAACACACTCAAAGGCCAGTCACCAGTAGGTGTAGAGTCTGATGAATACTGGCAATAAGGCCCGCTCAGCAGTCCCCACATTGGGTTTTATGATGTACCCAGTGGTACTGCCGGCCAGCAGGTTAACTACTTTACCACCAGTTTGGTAGGAGGCCACAACACATACAGAAAACAATGAGAAATAAATATAAAGCACTAATGAAATGGATAAATGAACATTTAAATCAATATTACATACCTTTATTGAAGACTCTTGTTGGGAGAGGGAGAGTGTTTGGAGACAGGACAGAATGCTTAAATATGACGAGCTAATATCAACTCTACGGCTTATTTATCTATCATAATTCATATAATATATGACATAATAAACAATATTAATAACATAGAAACATGATACATACTCTAGAATGAATAAAATGTCATTACGTACGTCACAGGTGATGGTGGTGTTGAGTTTATAAGGACCACTGAGAGCATAAGCCGTACATATATTAGTGATAAAGTGGAGGCAGCAAAGGCCACTACTACTATTCACACAAACAATGTACATAATTTATAGATATGAAATATTTACACTTACCTTGGAGGAGATGCTGGCAGAGGGCGGCATATGTTGTCAGTGCCCTATATACCTCAAACAACAATGGAGGAGTTAAGTTTCGTGTCATTTTCTGTCGCTTAATCACTTACTTTCTACACTTTATCACTGGCTGGCACTATAGCCTTTATTGATTCCTGCTGCTTTAGTATCATACATATCATAGAATCACTGAAGAAGACGCATTCTCCCCTCTCTCTTCCTCCTCCACTTTGGTACTTTGCTACGAGTTCTTGAATTCTATCATGTTTCTCACCTTTACCATAGGGCTGGCACTAGAAGCTTTCTTTGGTCCCATGGTGGCTTATTTAGCAGATGGAAGCAGTTGCGGATGGTGGAGGTCGCTCTCAGATGGCTGACGAATTGTGAGGCAAATGATGAACCGCGAGGCTATGTTTTGACAAAAAATGTTACGAAAGCCAAAATTTACGAAACGCAAGGCTTATGAAACTCGAGGGTCCACTGTATGTGACTAGTTGACGAGTATGACATGCAAATAGGCTCATTGATTGTGTGCATAGGAGTTGCAAGTGGTACATGAAATTATTTTTTCACCTTGTAGACATATCATGTGAGTATCCTGCACCAACTTTGCTGCCATATATCTCAGTAAGCACTGACCATAAAAAATTAAATTAAAATGCTAAGTAAATCACCCTCGTTTTATTTTTTTATTTATTTATTTTTTTTTATTATTTGGAGTGCTAGCATGAATGTGTGGATAAACATTGTGACAGTTAACCCTTTGTCTGTCACAACCCCAAATCCTTAAGTGTCTTCTGGTGTTGAAAAATATTAGAAAAAAAAAATTTTTATCAAAAAGTTAAGATTAAACCATACCACGGGCGGGGCTGGAACCCGCGGTCAGAGAGTCTAAAAACTCCAGACCGTCGCGTTAGCCGCTGGACCAGCTAGCCACAATAAGATTCATCCAACTAGGTATATTTCTACACCATAGGAAGGTTAGCCATCATGTTAACGGCTTTGAGGGGACTTGAGCTAGAGTTCGTCACGGCCACGCTAGCTGGAGACTCGTCTGTAAAAACTTGCATTTGTGGTCACAGTGGTGCCTATGCTAACCTTCCTATGGTGTAGAAATATACCTAGTTGGATGAATCTTATTGTGGCTAGCTGGTCCAGTGGCTAACGCGACGGTCTAGAGTTTTGAGACTCTCTGACCGCGGGTTCAAATCCCGCCCATGGTATGGTTTGTTTGTAATCATGTCATTACAATTTTGTGAGTCAAGTTAAGATTAATTTTCTGATTGTTTTAAGTCCCCCAAAAAAATTTTGTGATCAGTACTTACCGAGATATAGAGGAGTAAAGTTGGCCGAGAATGAGCCATGTACGGCAACAGTCGCGAAAGCCACTCATTCCTACCTACCTACATACCTGTCTTTCTTTCTTTCTTCATTCTTTCTTTCATTCTTCCTTCATTCTTTCTTTCTTCATTCTTTCTTTCTTCATTCTTCCTTTCTTCATTCTTTCTTTCTTCATTCTTTCCTCCCTTCTGATTTGTATAATATATATACACATACATGTATATATAATCACTGGACACTTATATAGAACTGCTATTATTATCTTCTGGAAGCTTGTGTGTGTGTGTGTGTACTCACCTAGTTGTGCTCACCTAGTTGAGGTTGCGGGGGTCGAGTCCGAGCTCCTGGCCCCGCCTCTTCACTGATCGCTACTAGGTCACTCTCCCTGAGCCGTGAGCTTTATCATACCTCTGCTTAAAGCTATGTATGGATCCTGCCTCCACTACATTGCTTCCCAAACTATTCCACTTACTGACTACTCTGTGGCTGAAGAAATACTTCCTAACATCCCTGTGATTCATCTGTGTCTTCAGCTTCCAACTGTGTCCCCTTGTTACTGTGTCCAATCTCTGGAACATCCTGTCTTTGTCCACCTTGTCAATTCCTCTCAGTATTTTGTATGTCGTTATCATGTCCCCCCTATCTCTCCTGTCCTCCAGTGTTGTCAGGTTGATTTCCCTTAACCTCTCCTTGTAGGACATACCTCTTAGCTCTGGGACTAGTCTTGTTGCAAACCTTTGCACTTTCTCTAGTTTCTTCACGTGCTTGGCTAGGTGTGGGTTCCAAACTGGTGCCGCATACTCCAATATGGGCCTAACGTACACGGTGTACAGGGTCCTGAATGATTCCTTATTAAGATGTCGGAATGCTGTTCTGAGGTTTGCTAGGCGCCCATATGCTGCAGCAGTTATTTGGTTGATGTGCACTTCAGGAGATGTGCCTGGTGTTATACTCACCCCAAGATCTTTTTCCTTGAGTGAGGTTTGTAGTCTCTGGCCCCCTAGACTGTACTCCATCTGCGGTCTTCTTTGCCCTTCCCCAATCTTCATGACTTTGCACTTGGTGGGATTGAACTCCAGGAGCCAATTGCTGGACCAGGTCTGCAGCCTGTCCAGATCCCTTTGTAGTTCTGCCTGGTCTTTGATCGAGTGAATTCTTCTCATCAACTTCACGTCATCTGCAAACAGGGACACCTCAGAGTCTATTCCTTCCATCATGTCGTTCACAAATACCAGAAACAGCACTGGTCCTAGGACTGACCCCTGCGGGACCCCGCTGGTCACAGGTGCCCACTCTGACACCTCGCCACGTACCATGACTCGCTGCTGTCTTCCTGACAAGTATTCCCTGATCCATTGTAGTGCCTTCCCTGTTATCCCTGCTTGGTCCTCCAGTTTTTGCACCAATCTCTTGTGTGGAACTGTGTCAAACGCCTTCTTGCAGTCCAAGAAAATGCAATCCATCCACCCCTCTCTCTCTTGTCTTACTGCTGTCACCATGTCATAGAACTCCAGTAGGTTTGTGACACAGGATTTCCCATCCCTGAAACCATGTTGGCTGCTGTTGATGAGATCGTTCCTTTCTAGGTGTTCCACCACACTTCTCCTGTGTGTGTGTGTGTGTGTGTGTGTGTGTGTGTGTGTGTGTGTGTGTGTGTGTGTGTACTCACCTAATTGTGGCTGCAGGGGTCGAGACTCGGCTCCTGGCCCCGCCTCTTCACTGATCGCTACTAGGTCCTCTCTCTCTCTGCTTCCTGAGCTTTGTCATACCTCGTCTTAAAGCTATGTATGGTTCCTGCTAGGCTATTCCACTTCCTGATGACTCTGTGACTGAATAAATACTTCCTAACATCCCTGTGACTCGTCTGAGTCTTCAGACTCTAATTATGACCCCTTGTTTCTGTGTCCCCTCTCTGGAACATCATGTCTCTGTCCACCTTGTCTATTCCTCGTAGTATTTTGTATGTCGCTATCATGTCTCCCCTGACCCTCCTGTCCTCCAGTGTCGTCAGACCGATTTCCCTTAACCTTTCTTCATAGGACATTACCCTTAGCTCTGGAACCAGCCTTGTTGCAAACCTTTGCACTTTCTCTAATTTCTTGACGTTTTTGACCAGGTGTGGGTTCCAAACTGGTGCTGTGTGCTCCAGTATGGGCCTGACGTACACAGTGTATAAAGTCTTGAATGATTCCTTACATAGGTACCAGAACGCTATTCTCAGGTTTGCCAAGCGCTCATACGCTGCAGCAGTTACCTAGTTAATGTGTTTCTAGCGATGTACTCGGTATTATACTCACTCCTAGGTCTTTCTCCTTGAGTGAGGTTTGCAGCCTTTGGCCTCGTAGCCTATACTCTGTCTGTGGTCTTCTTTGCCCTCCTCCGATCTTCATGACTTTGCATTTGGCAGGGTTAAATTCTAGGAGCCAGTTTCTGGACCACGCATCCAGCCTGTCCAGGTCTCTTTGTAGACTTGTCTGGTCTGCGTCTGATTTAATTCTCCTCATTAACCCTTTCAGGGTCGACAGGCCCTCTCAGAGACTTGTTCTCAGGGTCGACCAAATTTCAAAAAAAAAAAAAATTATTTTTTCATGTGAAAAGATAGAGAATCTTTTTCCGATCATAATGACACCAAAAGTATGAAATTTGATGGAAAACTTACGGAATTATGCTCTCGCGAAGTTAGCGGTCTCGACGATGTTTATGCATCGGCGATTTTGCACACTTTGAGCCCTATTTTCAGCCAATTCCAGTGTACTAGTCGATAAAGATCATAACTATTTCGCTAGAACTCCATTTTTTTCTATCGAATGAGTACAAGAAACCAGCCATTTACCAATTTCAACTATCCAATACAGTGGTCAGAATTTAGCAGTTTTGCCAATTTCACACAAATTTCAAAAGATTCCAGTTTCCAAATAGAGTCCAGAATAAACAAGAAAGACATTTCTGACACTAAAATAACATTTCCTCTGTTCACTAGTCACGTCCCCACGCCCCTCTTACATTCTTTTGCTTTCCACTTTGAATTTTTATTCTCACAAAATAATAGAAGATATACTGTTATGCAGACTACTGAATTAGTGTAGAAATGGTATAAATAATATCAGCGCACTTGTGAAAGAATATTAGACTCACCAGTTGACGTGCATTGGACGCATAACATGATTTGTTTACTTCTGAACTTTGGTAAAAATCGAACATTTCTGCTACTTTGAGCTCAGTTTCAAGGTACTTTTCTTTGTAAAACCAGTCAAAATCATCTCAATTTCTGTAATATGTCTTCCATATTATAACATGAGACCACGAAAACTAGAATACAACAATAAATACCATAAGAAAATGCAGTGCAAAGTTGCTGTTTTAATCCTAAAACATGGTCAAAGTTTTTTTTTCTCATTATGCACTGTGTGCTGCAGGATTTTTTTTATACTGCTCACACTGATCACATAGATCCATTCTCTCATATGTAGGCCTACCAGCTTTCTCTCACTAGATTTGAGGGCGCTAGAATTTATGTGTATTAGTACGCAGGAAGGAATACATATAAATGACCTCATAGGGGACAGGAGCCATAGTAGGGAAACAGGTGTAGTCAAAGATAAGATAAAACCAATATTGCAAACTAGAAATACCGCAGGAAATAGCAAACAAGAGGACTCCACTAGCAATAGTGAGGATATATTACCAAAAACAACTGGTGGGGGGCTCCATTGTTGGTGCTAGGGAGGATAGAAGTAAGACAGGGAAACATGCACCAACAGGGAATACAGTCACAGAAACCCAAGGCAAACGGAAACCAAGCCTGTGCACATACTATGCACTCGGTATCTGCTGGCATGGGAAATCTGGAAAAACAGATGGGACGTGCAACTATGACCACCCTACAAAATGCCATGCCCATATGACAACAGGAAAATGCAAACTCCCTTCCTGTAAGCTTTTTCACCCTGAACTGTGTACCTCTTCAGTACAGGAAAGACTGTGCTATAACTTAAATTGCCAGGCATACCATCTAAAGGGGACAAAAAGATACAAAACATCCAGGCCATGGGAAAACCTGGGTAGCCACAGCCACTCAAGAGGGAGAGGTTTTTTAGTGCCAGGAAGGAAAAAAAACTGGCAGGAAATGGCAGAAATCGTACACCAAATCCAGTCATTCATGGAGTGGAACCACAGTCGATGGCCTCCACTCCAAACCAACAGATACAGATACTAATGCCGGAAAAAAAATCCCCCCCCAGTACCAACAATACCACCAGTCCGATAACATTCTTCTTTGCAAATATACAGGGTCTAAAGCCAGCAACAAACAACAAAATACCTTTCATCCGTGGACTGCTTGCAGAGGCAAAGGCAACGTTCGCGGCTTTCACTGACACCCACATAAAGGATCACTTGGACAACGAAATATGGATCCCAGGTTACAACCTATACAGATGTGACAGAGTGAACAGGCAAAAGGGGGGGGTTGGCCTGTATATTGCTGAGTCACTTGTTTGCACAAAACTGCTAAATGCCTCAAATGATGTAGTGGAAGTTTTAGCAGTAAAGGTCGAGAACCAAAACCTAGTCATTGTGGTAGTCTACAAGCCTCCGGATGCAACATCCCAGCAATTCCAGGAACAGCTGTTAAAAAATTGACCACTGTCTGGAAAACCTTCCAGCTCCTACACCCAACATCTTGCTCCTGGGGGATTTCAACTTAAGGCACCTAAAATGGAGGAATATAGCAAATAATATTGTTGCAGTAATAACACCAGGAGGCAGCTCTGATGAAAACTCACACTCACGCGAGCTTTTAAATCTCTGCACAAAATTCAATTTAAACCAGCAAATAATAGAGCCTACTAGACTGGAGAATACACTAGACCTCATCTTCACTAACAATGATGATCTGATAAGAAATGTCACCATATCAAAAACAATATACTCAGATCACAACATAATTGAGGTTCAGTCATGTATGCGCGGAGCCCCAGACCGACATAATGAGATTAGTCACGAGGGAGCATTCACCAAATTCAACTTCAATAACAAAAACATAAAGTGGGACCAAGTAAACCAAGTCCTAACCGATATAAGCTGGGAAGATATACTAAGCAACACAGACCCCAACTTATGCCTAGAACAGATTAACTCGGTGGCACTCGATGTATGCACAAGGCTTATTCCTCTAAGAAAAAGGAGGAGTAGATGTAAAACAGAAAGAGACAGGCGCTCCCTTTACAGGCAACGGAAAAGAATAACAGAGCGGCTAAAAGAGGTCAATATATCTGAAATGCGTAGGGAGACACTGGTCAGAGAAATAGCAAGCATCGAACTTAAGCTAAAAGAATCCTTTAGGAGTCAGGAATCGCGGGAAGAACTAAAAGCCATAAATGAAATCGAAAGAAACCCAAAGTATTTCTTCTCCTATGCCAAATCAAAATCGAGAACAACGTCCAGTATTGGGCCCCTACTTAAACAAGATGGGTCCTACACAGATGACAGCAAGGAAATGAGTGAGCTACTCAAGTCCCAATATGACTCAGTTTTTAGCGAGCCGCTAACCAGACTGAGAGTCGAAGATCAAAATGAATTTTTTATGAGAGAGCCACAAAATTTGATTAACACAAACCTATCCGATGTTATCCTGACGCCAAATGACTTCGAACAGGCGATAAATGACATGCCCATGCACTCTGCCCCAGGGACAGACTCATGGAACTCTGTGCTCATCAAGAACTGCAAGAAGCCTCTATCACGAGCCTTTTCCATCCTATGGAGAGGGAGCATGGACACGGGGGTAGTCCCACAGTTACTAAAAACAACAGACATAGCCCCACTCCACAAAGTGGGCAGTAAAGCAACAGCAAAGAACTACAGACCAATAGCACTAACATCCCATATCATAAAAATCTTTGAAAGGGTCCTAAGAAGCAAGATCACCACCCATCTAGAAACCCATCAGTTACACAACCCAGGGCAACATGGGTTTAGAACAGGTCGCTCCTGTCTTTCTCAACTATTGGATCACTACGACAAGGTCCTAAATGCACTAGAAGACAAAAAGAATGCAGATGTAATATATACAGACTTTGCAAAAGCCTTCGACAAGTGTGACCATGGCGTAATAGCGCACAAAATGCGTGCTAAAGGAATAACAGGAAAAGTCGGTCGATGGATCTATAATTTCCTCACTAACAGAACACAGAGAGTAGTCGTCAACAGAGTAAAGTCCGAGGCAGCTACGGTGAAAAGCTCTGTTCCACAAGGCACAGTACTCGCTCCCATCTTGTTCCTCATCCTCATATCCAATATAGACAAGGATGTCAGCCACAGCACCGTGTCTTCCTTTGCAGATGACACCCGAATCTGCATGACAGTGTCTTCCATTGCAGACACTGCAAAGCTCCAGGCGGACATCAACCAAATCTTTCAGTGGGCTGCAGAAAACAATATGAAGTTCAACGATGAGAAATTTCAATTACTCAGATATGGTAAACATGAGGAAATTAAATCTTCATCAGAGTACAAAACAAATTCTGGCCACAAAATAGAGCGAAACACCAACGTCAAAGACCTGGGAGTGATCATGTCGGAGGATCTCACCTTCAAGGACCATAACATTGTATCAATCGCATCTGCTAGAAAAATGACAGGATGGATAATGAGAACCTTCAAAACTAGGGAGGCCAAGCCCATGATGACACTCTTCAGGTCACTTGTTCTATCTAGGCTGGAATATTGCTGCACACTAACAGCACCTTTCAAGGCAGGTGAAATTGCTGACCTAGAAAATGTACAGAGAACTTTTACGGCACGCATAACGGAGATAAAACACCTCAATTATTGGGAGCACTTGAGGTTCCTGAACCTGTATTCCCTGGAATGCAGGAGGGAGAGATACATGATTATATACACCTGGAAAATCCTAGAGGGACTAGTGCCGAACTTGCACACGAAAATCACTCACTACGAAAGCAAAAGACTTGGCAGACGATGCACCATCCCCCCAATGAAAAGCAGGGGTGTCACTAGCACGTTAAGAGACCATACAATAAGTGTCAGGGGCCTGAGACTGTTCAACTGCCTCCCAGGACACATAAGGGGGATTACCAACAGACCCCTGGCAGTCTTCAAGCTGGCACTGGACAAGCACCTAAAGTCAGTTCTGGATCAGCTGGGCTGTGGCTCGTACGTTGGTTTGCGTGCAGCCAGCAGCAACAGCCTGGTTGATCAGGCTCTGATCCACCAGGAGGCCTGGTCACAGACCGGGCCGCGGGGGCGTTGACCCCCGGAACTCTCTCCTGGTAAACTCTAGGTACGTCAAAAACCCTGGTGTGTAAGCCATACTGGTACGGTCGAAACCCTGAAAGGGTTAACTTCACATCATCTGCAAACAGGGACACTTCTGAGTCTATCCCTTCCATCATGTCGTTCACATATACCAAGAATATCATTGGTCCCAGGACTGACCTCTGTGGGACCCCACTCATCACCAGCGCCCACTGTGATACCTCATCACGGACCATGACTTTGCTGTTGCCTCCCTGTTAGGTATTCTCTGATCCATTGCAATGCCCTTCCTGTTATATGTGCCTGTTCCTCTAGCTTCTGTACTAATCTCTTGTGAGGAGCTGTGTCAAAGGCTTTCTTGCAGTCCAAGAAAATGCAATCAACCCACCCCTTCCTCATTTCTTTCTTCAGTTACCTTGTCATAAAACTCTAGTAGATTTGTGACACAGGATTTGCCTTTCATGAATCCATGCCAGCTGTCATTTATAATCTTGTTCTGCTCCAGGTGCTCCACCACTCTCCTCCTGATAATCTTTTCCAAGACTTTGCATACTATACACATAAATGACACTGGTGTATAATTTAGTGCTTCATTTCTGTCTCCTTTCTTAAAGACGGGGACTACATTTGCCTTCTTCCATACTTCAGGTAGTTGCCCAGTTTCAAGGGAAGTGTTGAAGATTTTGGTTAGTGGCACACATAGTGTCTCTGCTCCCTCTCTAAGGACCCACGGAGAGATGTTGTTCGGTCCCACCGCCTTTGAGGTATCAAGGTCACTTAGGAGCTTCTCCAACTCCTCCTCAGTTGTGTGTAATTCATCCAACACTTGTTGGTATATCCCTTGTTGATGTACCCCACTGTTTTGTCTTCCCAGTGTCCCTTCAGCCTCCACTGTAAATACTTCCTGAAATCTCATGTTGAGCTCCTCACATACTTCCTGGTCATTTCTTGTGAGGTCCCCACCTTCTTTCCCCAGCCTGATTACCTGGTCCTTGATTGTTGTCATCCTCCTGATGTGGCTGTAGAGTAGGTTTGGGTCAGACTTGACTTCCAATGCTATGTCATTTTCATACTGCCGCTGCGCCTCCCTCCTTATCTGTGCATGCTCGTTTCTGGCTCATCGACTAATCTCTTTATTTTCTTGAGTCCTTTGCCTTCTGTAATTTTTCCATTCTCTAGAGCACTTAGTTTTTGCCTCCCTACACCTTCGGGCAAACCAAGGGCTCGTTCTGTCCTTCCCATTATTTCTGTTACCCTTGGGAACAGAACTTTCCTCTGCCTCCTTGCATTTTGTTGTTACAAAGTCCATCATTTTGTTTACTGATTTTCCTACCAACTCCTGTTCCCACTGAACCCCCTGCAGGAAGGTCTTCATTCCTGTGTAGTCCCCCCTTTTATAGTTTAGCTTTTCCCTTTCTACTCCTGTTACCCTCTCCACTTTTAGCTCCACAATGTATTCAAAGCTCATAACTACGTGGTTACTAGCTCCAAGGGGCCTTTCATATGTGATGTGTTCTATATCTGAGCTACTCAGGGTGAACACAGGTCCAGTCTTGCTGGTTCATCCTCCCCTCTCTCTCTGGTAGTTTCCCTTATATGTTGGTGCATGAGATTTGCCAGCACCACATCCATCATCTTGGCTCTCCATGCTTTGGGACCCCCATGTGGCTCCAGGTTTTCCCAATCAATCTCCCTGTGATTGAAGTCACCCATGACCAGTAACTTCGCTCTACTCAAGTGAGCTCTTCTTGCCACCTCAGCTAGTGTGTCCACCATTGCTCTGTTGCACTCATCAAATTCCTCTCTTGGCCTCCTGCAGTTCTGTGGTGGGTTATACATCACTGCAATGACTACCTTGTGTTCCCCTGACTGAACTGTACCTACTATGTAATCCCTTTCTCCAATCTCGTCCATTCCTTCCATTTCTTGATAACTCCACCGGTTTTTAGTTAGTAGTGCAACCCCTCCTCCCCCTCTGCTCCTTCTACCCTTCCTCAGGATCTGATATCCAGGTGGGAAGATTGCATCTGTTATTATCCCAGTGAGTTTTGTTTCTGTAACCGCTACAATGTCTGGGGACATCTTGATTCTTTCATGCCACTCCTCACATTTATTCGTTATTCCATCCGCGTTCGTGTACAAAACCTTCAATTTCTTTTCAATAACTGTGGTCTGGGGAGAGAGGTGGGCTAGGGGGAGCAATTGCCCTGGCAGGGGCCTATAGGGGGATGCTGCCAGAGCACCTGCTCCCCCTAGCCCACCTGTGTGTGTGTGTGTGTGTGTGTGTGTGTGTGTGTGTGTGTGTGTGTGTGTGTGTAGACTTCTAAATGTGCTGAGTCAGGGTCTGGCAGCTGTCAAAATAACATATTTCTGGCTGTCAACACCTATGGGGTCGCATGTCTTCCTCCACACCTCCTTCTAACTACCTACCAGTATTTCTTTCTTTCTTCATTATTTCCTCCATTCTGGTTTCTATAATATTTATACACATATATATAATCACTGAACACTTATATAGAACTGCTATTATTATCTTCTGGAAGCTTGTGTGTGTATGTACTCACCTAATTGTGGTTGCAGGGGTCGAGACTCAGCTCCTGGCCCTGCCTCTTCACTGATTGCTACTAGGTCCTCTCTCTCCCTGCCCCATGAGCTCTATCATACCTCGCCTTAAAACTATGTATGGTTCCCGCCTCCACTACGTCACTTTCTAGGCTATTCCACGGCCTGACTACTCTATGACTGAAGAAATACTTCCTAACATCCCTTTGATTCATCTGAGTCTTCAACTTCCAATTGTGACCTCTTGTGTCTGTGTCCCTTCTCTGGAACATCCCGTCTTTGTCCACCTTGTCTATTCTGCGCAGTATTTTATATGTCGTTATCATGTCTCCCCTGACCCTCCTGTCCTCCAGTGTCGTCAGGCCGATTTCCCTCAATCTTTCTTCGTAGGACAATCCCCGTAGCTCTGGGACTAGTCTTGTTGCAAACCTTTGCACTTTCTGTGTGTGTGTGTGTGTGTGTGTGTGTGGACTCCTAAATGTGCTGAGCCAGGGTCCGGCAGCTGTCAGAGTGGCTGTCAACACCCATAGGGACATACGTCTTCCTCCCCACCTCCTTCTAACTACCTTCCATTCTTTTTCTTTTTCTTTCTTTTTTTCTTTTTGTTTCTCTTTCTTTCTCTTTCTTCCTCTTTCTTTCTCTTTTTCTTTCTTTTTCTTTTTCTTTCTCTTTCTTTTTCTTTTTCTTTCTTCCTCTTTCTTTCTTTGTCTTTCTTCTCTCTTTCTTTTACTTTCATTCTTCTGGTATCCTGGGCATTGCTTTCAATCACAATCTCTTCAAAAACATGAAATTCGTCTTCACTGACACTTCCATCTGAGTTAGAGTGATCACTTGGGAAGAGAAGAGGCCCAGATTCACTGGGGAGTCATATATTTCTTACTGCTTGGCATGTTGAACAAGGACTACTGAAATGGCATTCCCACAATGTACCACTGGCTCCCCGATTTTTTTTATAGTGTGCACACTGACCATGGAGACCCATTCTCTCACATGTGGGCCTACCAGCTTTCTCCTGCTTGATTTGAAGCCGCTAGAATTTTGGCGTATACGTCAAACACATTGGCTCGTAAGACGTACATATACAACCAAAACACTCAAAGGGTTAAAAGGTTGATGATCACTTTCATTCTCATTCCCATGCTATTGTAGTGTACACTGATGATTTTTAAATCCCCTGATGTTGTTGGGTAAGGAGCAGGTTTTCCTGAAAGAATAATCCAAGGTAATTTGATAGAATTATCCATTGTTTTCACATCAGGGTTACAGTAGACCATCGTTTAACATGGTAGTTACGTTCCTGAAAACACTGTTGTAGTTAAAACCATGTTAGACAAACTGAGAGACTTATGGGAAAAATAGGGTTACACAAATAACCTGCACATAGAAGAGAGGAGCTTACAACTACGTTTTGGTCTGACTTGGACCATTTACAAAGTCATGCTAACGAGAAGTAGGGCAGGACGGGTATATATAGGTGGGCAGCGGCAGTGGAGGAGGAGGAGGAAGAAGAAGAAGAAGAAGAAGAAGAGGAGGAGGAGGAGGAAGAAGAAGAAGAATAAGAAGAAGAAGAGGAGGAGGAGGAAGAAGTAGTAGTAGTAGTAGTGGGGTAGAAAGGAGGAGGAGCCAGTCAAATACTAAGAGAGGGGAGCACTGCAAGGGAGCTAGGTGCCCACAGAGGGAGAGCGAGAACACTGAGGTGGGGGGGTAAATAATAAAATAAATAAATGGTCCAAGTCGGACCGAAATGTCGCCATAAGTAAGTTTATTCAGGTATACACAAATACAGTTACATAGATTATCATACATAGCAGCATATGTGTAGAGAACCTAGCATAACCCAAAAAAGTCAGACAGAGTGACCAAAAAAGTCAGACAGAGCCGTAAGCTCCTCTCTTCTATGTGCGGGTTATTTATGTATCGTTCTAGTCATGGTATTGTGCCTTTCTTTGTTATTAAAATGGGGTTACGCTCCTGGGAGCCCCCAAAAAGCCAAACAACTTTTTTTTAGACCAACAGATCTTACAAAAATGGAAGTAAATATGTAATTGTAGTTCATTGTCATGATACATTACTGCTTAAGACTACAAATGTGATAGAAATACAATGGACACTCGGTTATCAGCTATAATCAGTTCCAGAAGCTCGGCCTAAAACCGAAGTAATATTTCCCATAAGAATTAATGTAAATACAAATAATCCGTTCCAGACAAAAATATTCACCAAAAAATAATTTTTTTAACAAATCAGTATTACATACATTTATTGAAGACTAATGCTGGCTTCTGGAATGCCTGCTACACTTCCTGCATGCCTGCTACACTTCCTGCATGCCTGCTACACTTCCTGCATGCCTGCTACACTTCCTGCGTGCCTCCTGCATGCCTGCTACACTTCCTGCGTGCCTCCTGCATGCCTGCTACACTTCCTGCATGCCTGCTACACTTCCTGCATGCCTGCTACACTTCCTGCATGCCTGCTACACTTCCTGCATGCCTGCTACACTTCCTGCATGCCTGCTACACTTACTGCATGCCTGCTACACTTCCTGCATGCCTGCTACACTTCTTGCATGCCTGCTACACTTCCTGCATGCCTGCTACACTTCCTGCGTGCCTCCTGCATGCCTGCTACACTTCCTGCATGCCTGCTACACTTCTTGCATGCCTGCTACACTTCCTGCATGCCTGCTACACTTCCTGCGTGCCTCCTGCATGCCTGCTACACTTCCTGCATGCCTGCTACACTTGCTGCATGCCTGCTACACTTCCTGCATGCCTGCTACACTTACTGCATGCCTGCTACACTTCCTGCATTCCTGCTACACTTCTTGCATGCCTGCTACACTTCCTGCATGCCTGCTACACTTCCTGCATGCCTGCTACACTTACTGCATGCCTGCTACACTTCCTGCATGCCTGCTACACTTCCTGCATGCCTGCTACACTTCTTGCATGCCTGCTACACTTCCTGCATGTCTGCTACACTTCCTGCATGCCTGCTACACTTACTGTATGCCTGTTACACTTCCTGCATGCCTGCTACACTTACTTCATGCCTGCTACACTTTCTGCATGCCTGCTACACTTACTGCCTGCCTGCTTCACTTCCTGCATGCCTGCTACACTTACTGCATGCCTGCTACACTAACTGCATGCCTGCTACACTTCCTGCATGCCTGCTACACTTCCTGCATGCCTGCTACACTTCCTGCATGCCTGCTACACTTCCTGCATGCCTGCTTCACTTCCTGCATGCCTGCTAGACTTCCTGCATGCCTGCTTCACTTACTGTATGCCTGCTACACTTACTGTATGCCTGCTACACTTACTGTATGCCTGCTACACTTACTGCATGCCTGCTACACTTCCTGCATGCCTGCTACACTTCCTGCATGCCTGCTACACTTCCTGCATGCCTGCTACACTTCCTGCATGCCTGCTACACTTCCTGCATGCCTGCTACACTCCCTGCATGCCTGCTACACCTCCTACATGCCTGCTACACTTACTGTATGCCTGCTACACTTACTGCATGCCTGCTACACTTCCTGCATGCCTGCTACACTTCCTGCATGCCTGCTACACTTCCTGCATGCCTGCTACACTTCCTGCATGCCTGCTACACTTCCTGCATGCCTGCTACACTCCCTGCATGCCTGCTACACCTCCTACATGCCTGCTACACTTCCTGCATGCCTGCTACACTTATTGCATGCCTGCTACACTTCCTGCATGCCTGCTACACTCCCTGCATGCCTGCTACACTTACTGCATGCCTGCTACACTTGCTGCATGCCTGCTACACTTCCTGCATGCCTGCTACACTTGATGCATGCCTGCTACACTTACTGCATGCCTGCTACACTAACTGCATGCCTGCTACACTTCCTGCATGCCTGCTACACTTCCTGCATGCCTGCTACACTTCCTGCATCCCTGCTACACTTCCTGCATGCCTGCTACACTTCCTGCATGCCTGCTACACTCCCTGCATGCCTGCTACACCTCCTGCATGCCTGTTACACTTCCTGCATGCCTGCTACACTCCCTGCATGCCTGCTACACTTACTGCATGCCTGCTACACTTTCTGCATGCCTGCTACACTCATTGCATGCCTGCTATACTCCCAGCATACCTGCTACACTTTCTGCATGCCTGGTACACTTTCTGCTTGCCTGCTACACTTCCTGCATGCCTGCTACACTTCCTGCATGCCTGCTACACTTACTGCATGCCTGCTACACTTGCTGCATACCTGCTACACTTGTTGCATGCCTGCTACACTTACTGCATGCCTGCTACACTTGCTGCATGCCTGCTACACTTACTGCATGCCTGCTACACTTCCTGTATGCCTGCTACACTTACTGCATGCCTGCTACACTTCCTGCATGCCTGCTACACTCCCTGCATACCTGCTACACTTACTGCATGCCTGCTACACTTCCTGCATGCCTGCTACACTCCCTGCATGCCTGCTACACTTCCTGCATGCCTGCTACACTCCCTGCATGCCTGCTACACTTGCTGCATGCCTGCTACACTTGTTGCATGCCTGCTACACTTAATGCATGCCTGTTACACTTCCTGCATGCCTGCTACACTCCCTGCATGCCTGCTACTCATACTGCATTCCTGCTACACTTGCTGCATGCCTGCTACACTTCCTGCATGCCTGCTACACTTGCTGCATGCCTGCTACACTTACTGCATGCCTGCTACACTTGCTGCATGCCTGCTACACTTACTGCATGCCTGCTACACTTACTGCATGCCTGCTACACTTGCTGCATGCCTGCTACACTTAATGCATGCCTGCTGCACTTCCTGTATGTCTGCTACACTTACTGCATGCCTGCTACACTTCCTGCATGCCTGCTACACTTACTGCATGCCTGCTACACTTCCTGCATGCCTGCTACACTTCCTGCATGCCTGCTACACTTACTGCATGCCTGCTACACTTGCTGCATGCCTGCTACACTTATTACATGCCTGCTACACTTGCTGCATGCCTGCTACACTTATTGCATGCCTGCTACACTTCCTGTATGCCTGCTACACTCCCTGCATGCCTGCTACACTTCCTGCATGCCTTCTACATTTCCTGCATGCCTGCTACACTTACTGTATGCCTGCTACACTCCCTGCATGCCTACTACACTTCCTGCATGCCTGCTACACTTCCTGCATGCCTGCTACACTTCCTGCATGCCTGCTTCACTTACTGCATGCCTGCTACACTTACTGCATGCCTGCTACACTTCCTGCATGCCTGCTACACTTACTGCATGCCTGCTACACTTGCTGCATGCCTGGTACACTTGCTGCATGCCTGCTACACTCCCTGCATGCCTGCTACACTCCCAGCATGCCTGCTACACCCCTTGCATGCGTGCTACACTCCCAGCATGCCTCCTACACCTGCCTGCCTGCTACACCACCTGTATGCCTGCTACACCTACTGCATGCCTGCTACACTTATTGCATGCCTGCTACACTTGCTGCATGCCTGCTACACTTATTGCATGCCTGCTACACTTCCTGTATGCCTGCTACACTCCCTGCATGCCTGCTACACTTCCTGCATGACTGCTACACTTCCTGCATGCCTGCTACACTTACTGTATGCCTGCTACACTCCCTGCATGCCTACTACACTTCCTGCATGCCTGCTACACTTCCTGCATGCCTGCTACACTTCCTGCATGCCTGCTACACTTACTGCATGCCTGCTACACTTCTTGCATGCCTGCTACACTTCCTGCATGCCTGCTACACTCCCGGCATGCCTGCTACACTCCCTGTATGCCTGTTGCACCCCTTACATGCTAGTTACACTCCCTGCATGCCTGCTACACTGACTGCATGCCTGCTACACTGACTGCATGCCTGCTACACTGACTGCATGCCTGCTACACTCCCAGCATGCCTATTACACTGATTGCATGCCTGTTACACTCCCTGCATGCCTGCTGCACTTCGTGCATGTCTGCTGCACTCCCTGCATGCCTGCTACACTTTCTACATGTCTGCTACACTCCCAGCATGCCTGTTACACTCCCTGCATGCCTGCTACACTCCCTGCATGCCTGTTACACTCCCTGTATGCCTGCTACACTTCCTGCATGCCTGCTGCACTTCCTGCATATCTTCTACACTCCCTGCATGCCTGTTACACTCCCTACATGCCTTTTACACTGGGGAGGCAGTGTGTGTGGTAGGGAAGGGAGTGTGGGTTTGTGTAAACAACATGGCTGGCTGGCTGGTCAAGTGGCTGGCTGGATGGATGGCTGGTCAGGTGGCTGACTGGATGGCTGGCTGGTCAGGTGGCTGGCTGGTCTGATGGCTGGCTGGTCAGGTGGCTGGCTGGTCAGGTGGCTGGATGGCTGGCTGGTCTGGTGGCTGGCAGGATGGCTGATTGGTCAGGTGGCTGGCAGGTCTGGTGGCTGGCTGGCTGGTCAGGTGGCTGGCAGGATGGCTGACTGGTCAGGTGGCTGGCTTGATGTCTGGCTTGATGGCTGGCTTGCTGGCTGGCTGGCTGGGTGGCTGGCTGGCTGGCTGGTCAGGTTGCTGGTCAGGTGGCTGGCTGGATGGCTGGCTGGTCAGGTGGCTGGCTGGCTGGCTGTCTGTCTGTCTATCTATCTGTCTGTCTGTCTGGCTGTCTGTCTGTCTGTCTGTCTGTCTGGCTGTCTGTCTGTCTGTCTTTCTGTCTGTCTTTCTGTCTGTCTCTCTTAACTAGAGCACATATCCAATTCCCTAGATCAAGAGACCCTTACCTGCATGAAGGAACCTTGATGCTGGTGAGGGTCTCTTGATCTAGGGAATTGGATATGTGCTCTAGCTTCCTAAATTAATAATAATAATAATAATTATAATGATAGAGCTTCAGGTCCCTAAATTATCAACAATAATAATAATTGCAATAACGCTTGAGCTTCAGTTCCGTAAATTAATAATAACAATACATGTACTACATTATTATAACAACAGTCATTTGGCTAAATTTCGCTTTTTTAACTATGGGTCCTAAGAAAGTAAGTGTAAAGGACAGTGCTGATAAGAAAAAAGGATGATTTCCATGGAATTAAAGCATGAAACCACAGGTAAAGAAGAGAGGTGTCCAGGTTTTGGGTTGAGGGGGAAGTGGGGGGAGCTGGCTCGTAACTCAAATGTTAGTTCGTAACTCGGAGCAAAAATCGACCGATCGATGGCTCGTATCTCAAAAAACTCATTCATTGGAACACTCGTAAGTCAAGGTTCCTCTGTATATTCAATCTCCCAGATATGGTGGCCTTAGCACATTGTATCAGCTACTCTCACTATACAGTTTCATTTGTGTGCACTTCTGTGTGATAGGTGATTATATAAATACACCTACCATCCGACTTACGACCTGCTCGACTTACAACCACTCGACTTACAACCGTGTTTTTTATGCCAAATCTCTGGGAAATAAACAACTATTTGTGTTGTACACAGTGTTTATCCTAAACCTTACAATATAAAATACAGTACTAACAACATAAAAAGTAAAATAAAACATGAAATACCAAAATAAAACAATAAAATAAAGTCATTACAAAAATGTTTTGTTGATATTCAGTAGTAAAGTTCGACTTACGACCGGTTTCTCGGAACCGAACTCGGTCGTAAGTCGGATGGTAGGTGTAAGTCCTTTTTTTTCTTTTACATGTGGAATTATAACCAGTAACACAACTACAAAGCTTTGATTTTTTATTATTTTCACAATGTCATGTGTCTCCTAGTTAGTTCCCTGCAAATGCCATTTAAAACATAAATAGTAAAGTTATGAAATAAGTTTTGTCCGTTTTTTAAGGAAGAAATTAGTAGTTTCCTTATCTAGCATTTACTTTCCTTATAAACTGAATATGTGGCCAAAGCAAGTGATGGTTGAATAAGTACTGCCGTACTTGCTTGCTGTACATGGTCTTACATTATTTAATTGATTACACATACTCACAGGCCTCCATATCAAGCTCCTTTATCCCACAGTGGCATCTTAGCTCTGTTAAAATATGAGGGACTGTAACCACCCCTTCTGAACTCCTCAGCTTCTACTCTATATTAGTGTTTTTCTTTATTTACACTGTTATTTTATGTTTTGAGTTATTATTACATGTGTATAAGGTCATATAAATTAATAAGTGGATAACTTATTTCTGTGACCATACACAAGATATCTGTTAGTCAAGGGTATGAAGTATCATTCAGAAGAATACCACTTGTAAAGGTATGGCAAATATCACCATAGATGATATTAGGAAAGAAGTAAATAATGAAAATGATTGTTATAGGAATGCAGTTAGGAGTCTGAGTAGATCTATAACCCACTATGACAACATGAACATAGATAAGTAGTATGTTTATGGAGCAACTTGCAATATGAACAGACTGACTGTTGTTGTAGTGGCCAGGCTTAGGCTTGGTTACAAGTACTGACTGTTGTTGTAGTGGCCAGGCTTAGGCTTGGTTACAAGTACTGACTTTTGTTGTAGTGGCCAGGCTTAGGCTTGGTTACAAGTGCTTCTGGCAGTTTACAAGTACTTCTGGCAGTTTAGGAAACACACAGATGATGATCAAACTAAATGCAAATTATGTGGTCACTCATATGATCACTGTCTTGAACACTATGTGCTTAATTGTCCACTTATTGAGGAATACAGAGATTGACAGTATAATAACCTATGTGACATGTCAAGATATCTTATTAATGAAAATAAGATACCAGATATACTCAGCAAATTTCCTAAATTTTCTTGTAACAAATAAGTGAACTGTAGATATAAATCCAAATGTACACCTATTAACCCCTTTTGGGGCCTAGTTCCTAGGCCTTTTGTGTATCCATATGCTCTTGCGCTACCGTCCACAGGATGGACATGGGGTGCACAATAAACTAGCCATTTCGGTGGCAAAATCTAAAGATGATTATGTCAAACCACAGCACACCCTCAGCAACAGTAATGGTCTCCAACACAGCATACCCCCAACAACAACAATGGTCTCAAACACAGCACACCCCAACAACAATAATGGTCTCAGGGAAACAGCTGTATAATAAAATACTCACATCGCTAAACGTGAGGGAGAGAACAGCAGCCGGGGTGTTGGTGACGAAAAAGGCGATAGTGATAGAGACCAAAAGGAGGACCAGTCATCTCTCCATGTCGTGGCGTTGTTCACTCATACCTCTTGCAGGTGCACCTCCAGTCACACCTCCACCAACTGTAACACACCACAAAATAATTGGTAGATAAAACAATGTTGAGTAGACTTCAGGATGTACATGTTTATAGAGGGGCCACAGATATATCAGATCACTTTCTAGTTGTAGCTACACTGAGAGTAAAAGGTAGATGGGATACAAGGAGAATAGAAGCATCAGGGAAGAGAGAGGTGAAGGTTTATAAACTAAAAGAGGAGGCAGTTAGGGTAAGATATAAACAGCTATTGGAGGATAGATGGGCTAATGAGAGCATAGGCAATGGGGTCGAAGAGGTATGGGGTAGGTTTAAAAATGTAGTGTTAGAGTGTTCAGCAGAAGTTTGTGGTTACAGGAAAGTGGGTGCAGGAGGGAAGAGGAGCGATTGGTGGAATGATGATGTAAAGAGAGTAGTAAGGGAGAAAAAGTTAGCATATGAGAAGTTTTTACAAAGTAGAAGTGATGCAAGGAGGGAAGAGTATATGGAGAAAAAGAGAGAAGTTAAGAGAGTGGTGAAGCAATGTAAAAAGAGAGCAAATGAGAGAGTGGGTGAGATGTTATCAACAAATTTTGTTGAAAATAAGAAAAAGTTTTGGAGTGAGATTAACAAGTTAAGAAAGCCTAGAGAACAAATGGATTTGTCAGTTAAAAATAGGAGAGGAGAGTTATTAAATGGAGAGTTAGAGGTATTGGGAAGATGGAAGGAATATTTTGAGGAATTGTTAAATGTTGATGAAGATAGGGAAGCTGTGATTTCGTGTATAGGGCAAGGAGGAATAACATCTTGTAGGAGTGAGGAAGAGCCAGTTGTGAGTGTGGGGGAAGTTCGTGAGGCAGTAGGTAAAATGAAAGGGGGTAAGGCAGCCGGGATTGATGGGATAAAGATAGAAATGTTAAAAGCAGGTGGGGATATAGTTTTGGAGTGGTTGGTGCAATTATTTAATAAATGTATGGAAGAGGGTAAGGTACCTAGGGATTGGCAGAGAGCATGCATAGTTCCTTTGTATAAAGGCAAAGGGGATAAAAGAGAGTGCAAAAATTATAGGGGGATAAGTCTGTTGAGTGTACCTGGTAAAGTGTATGGTAGAGTTATAATTGAAAGAATTAAGAGTAAGACGGAGAATAGGATAGCAGATGAACAAGGAGGCTTTAGGAAAGGTAGGGGGTGTGTGGACCAGGTGTTTACAGTGAAACATATAAGTGAACAGTATTTAGATAAGGCTAAAGAGGTCTTTGTGGCATTTATGGATTTGGAAAAGGCGTATGACAGGGTGGATAGGGGGGCAATGTGGCAGATGTTGCAAGTGTATGGTGTAGGAGGTAGGTTACTGAAAGCAGTGAAGAGTTTTTACGAGGATAGTGAGGCTCAAGTTAGAGTATGTAGGAAAGAGGGAAATTTTTTCCCAGTAAAAGTAGGCCTTAGACAAGGATGTGTGATGTCACCGTGGTTGTTTAATATATTTATAGATGGGGTTGTAAGAGAAGTAAATGCGAGGGTCTTGGCAAGAGGCGTGGAGTTAAAAGATAAAGAATCACACACAAAGTGGGAGTTGTCACAGCTGCTCTTTGCTGATGACACTGTGCTCTTGGGAGATTCTGAAGAGAAGTTGCAGAGATTGGTGGATGAATTTGGTAGGGTGTGCAAAAGAAGAAAATTAAAGGTGAATACAGGAAAGAGTAAGGTTATGAGGATAACAAAAAGATTAGGTGATGAAAGATTGAATATCAGATTGGAGGGAGAGAGTATGGAGGAGGTGAACGTATTCAGATATTTGGGAGTGGACGTGTCAGCGGATGGGTCTATGAAAGATGAGGTGAATCATAGAATTGATGAGGGAAAAAGAGTGAGTGGTGCACTTAGGAGTCTGTGGAGACAAAGAACTTTGTCCTTGGAGGCAAAGAGGGGAATGTATGAGAGTATAGTTCTACCAACGCTCTTATATGGGTGTGAAGCGTGGGTGATGAATGTTGCAGCGAGGAGAAGGCTGGAGGCAGTGGAGATGTCATGTCTGAGGGCAATGTGTGGTGTGAATATAATGCAGATTACAATTATAATTATATATTATTATTGGTAGATAAAAGAATGATGGGTAGCCTATAGGATGTACATGTGTCGGAACCCAAACAACCTTCGATGTAAACCTGATAACAGTCCTTTAATCGTAACTGAGGATGAGGCCATCCAGTCTACCATAGCCAGAGCTGAGATTGAACCTCTGCAAAGTGCGGAAGTACCCAACCTCACTGCAAAGGATTCTGGTGATACCAGAATGCCATCGCACACACTAGTTGTGGAGGAGCTAGCCATCCCTGCTAGCACATGTGGAACTACTGATCTGCCACTACTGATACCTAAGCCTACACCTGAATATGGGGATGACCTTGTCATTTTTGCCAACACACACAACTACAACAGTCAGACGGACACCACACAGGTAACCCCCCTGGAAACTGGAGATGAGTCAGATGCGCAGGACCTACCTGAAATGAATAATGATGAGGCAGACTTGCCACAGGCACCATCAGAGAACACTAATGTAACCATGGTACCTGTTAAGGTGATAGGTGTTAAAGAAAGCACTAACTCAGAAGTGCCATCCTCCGGAGAGGCATTGGATTCACCTGACCTTCCTCGTATTATAACAAATTTGCAGAAAAAAATTGAGCATCTTGAACAGATCCTGACAAGTTTAATAAATATATGTAATCAGGATGATGCTCTTGAGCATGGTAATGATGTCAAAAGTGCAGCAATCTCCGTTCAGTTTCAAGCAATTTGTAAGAGAGAAGCCCATGACTCTTGCCTTCAAGACTTGCCTTTTAACTGGCTGCCAAGATGCTGAAAAATGTTTAAAAATAAAAGTCCTGAAGATAAACACATACAAACTATGCTATTTGCTCTTAAGTGCCTGCACACTATAGCCAAAGCATAATAGTTTTACCATCTTATGAGCAAGAGATTGTAATAACTCACTACAATGGATACATTACAAATCTTTTCATGGAACATTGCTTCCATCAGGAAGCGGTTGCCTGACTTACATCATATTAGTGCAGCCAAGAATACTGATGTCATCTGTTTGCAGGAATGTAGACAAAGATGGAGCATCTCCACCAAAGTTGTCTGGATATGCAGCTTATAACCTAAGGTCAACCAACTGTTGTGTGGTGTATGTCAGAAAGAACTTGCCACATTCACTTCTTTCCTTGCAGAGTCGAGTTAACATGCAGTATCATGGTGTCAAAGTATATGCAGGCGATTTTTCCATAAACATTTTTAATCTCTATGCCCCAGTGAACCAGCTTCGACCTGATGCTTTACCAGGTCGCATCAGTAGTGAACCTACCCTCATTCTTGGAGATTTTAATGCCAGACATAAGAATATTGGTGGGTCTATAACAAACACCAATGGAACTAAACTAGTGAAATTGCTATATGAGCATGATAATGTTTGAATTGTGGGCACTCCTGAGCCTACTCACATATATGGTGGCATACTAGATCTGTGCCTTGGATTTAATACATCATATACGATGCATGACTCTGTCATAGTTGATGATCTTCTATCTGATCACTTCCCAAGACTAACAACTGTCAATCTTGATCATATCTCCAGCAATCAAGAAGCTAAATTCAGAAGGAAGAAACTTATTCTCAACCAAGAACACAGAGATAACTTTATTAACCACTTGGAACAATGGTATAAGAATAACCAGCCCATTTTCACACAAAAATTCAATGATTTAGTTACCACTATTGAGACTGTCCTCACAGATCAAGTGGGCAGGAAAAGGAAACATAGACCCTCCTCTATAAATAACAATAAAAACCAATGTAAATACTATAATGATTCAGAGCTACGCAATATAACACATGCAGCTCCTCTTCAAAGGGGGCTCCTTGGTGTGGTGAAGAGGCTCTTGGTCTGAGGAATTAGACCTGTCGATCTCCTTCCTCAGACTGAACCTAATTACCCCACAATCCCCCCTTCCCTATCCTTTCCTCCTCCTCCTCCCCACCCCTCCCTTTTGCCCTTCCTCTTTTTGAACTTTAGGATTTTTCCCACAGGCTCGCTAGTTCCTAGGTAGGGGAAAGGGTACCTGGGTCCATCCCATTCCATTGAGGTTCTTGGCGGTGGCGTAGTTTGCCATGGAATCTGGACCGCCTGGAGATGTCCCGATCCCTCTCCGGTATCCTGGAGGGTGACTTTGGGTGTCTTTCGGGCGATGGGTGTATCTCTGGAAGCCACCTTTCGGATTCCAGGGGTGGTGGCCAAAGGAGGTATGCTTTGTGGCAGATATCCAGCCGCCCTCTCTTTTGTCCACCGAGGTAGCTCGGCAGATGTGAGGTTGCTATCCCGGATTGCTGGTTTACTGGCATGAAGGGTAGGGTATGGCACGGGTTCCATGCTGTATCTGCGCTACTTGCAGTGCTGAGGTCCTCTTGGGCGCGGAGGGAGATTTCTGGCCCTTTCATTCCTCCTAGGAACTATCCCTCCCCGGTCCCCCCTTTTTTTATTTTTTTTTTATTTTATTTTCTTTCTTTTTTTTCTTAAAAACAAAAAGAAAGAAGAAACCTAACCATGGAGTCCCCAATCCATGACCCTGCTACCCCCGGGCCCCTTATTGTTACTGCACCCCTTTCTGACCTCGCCTCGTCTTTTGGCAACTCTTCGGACACTCCTAAGGCCCCTGTACCTCTTGCTGGTGCTGTTTCGTCACCCGCTTCAGGTGCTGGGGTTTCGACTGACTCCTTTGATTTGTCTGACTTCTGCTTTCCTTTGACTATGCTTCCGGCCTCTCCCTCTACGGTTTTGTGATTTTCGAATCGCCAGCCTGTCCCACGTCGGACCAACTCTGGTCCCACTTCTAAACACCAACGACAATCTCCTGATGATGTTACTTCGTTACCTTCCCATTCTACTCGGAAAAGACCGACACGTCAAGCACTCCCTCTCCACACTCAGTTCCGGACGACACAATTTATTTATTTATTTATTTAATGTCTTTGCAAACAGTACATTGAGATTGTGTATATACAATAGTGGGTTGCAATGCAAAGAGAGCCTCTATTATGCCTAGGCATTATGGGCCAACTTAACATTATTGGCTTACATTCTACTTAATACTAAGGAATAGTATATCATAGTTGTACAGTAGGAAAGTACAGTGGTCCCCCGCTTTTTGTAGTTCCCGGCAATCGTAAAATTCGCCAATCATAGGGGTATTTTCGTATAAACATGGACTCGCTTTTCATAGGTTGACTCGCGAGTCATAGTTCGTCCGGGATGCGTACCCACGGAGTGAGCCGGGGCAGCAGCCAGTCTGGCATTGTTTACCAGTGAGCGAAGGTCCCCTCACGTGCTCCAGCGAAATATTTCATAATCCATTTATTTTAGTGCTTGCAAGTACTAAATAAGCTACCATGGCTCCAAAGAAAGCTCCTAGTGCCAAGCCTGTGGTAAAGAAGGTGAGAAATACGATTGAATTTAAGAAAACCATCATTGAACATTATGAAAGTGTTACAAGTGTGGCTGAACTGTCCAGGATGTATAAGAAACCCTACACAACCTTATGTTCCATAGTGGCCAAGAAAAAGGAAATAAAGGATACTGTTGTTGCAAAGGGAGTAACTATGCTGACAAAAATGAGATCACCAGTACTGGAAGAGGTTGAGAAGTTATTATTGGTGTGGATAAATGAGAAACAGTTAGCAGGAGATACTCTTATGACTTCATTTATTTGTGAAAAGGCTAGGCAGTTGCATGAAGATTTGGTAAAG
Source organism: Cherax quadricarinatus (assembly GCF_038502225.1). Classification (NCBI taxonomy): domain Eukaryota; kingdom Metazoa; phylum Arthropoda; class Malacostraca; order Decapoda; family Parastacidae; genus Cherax; species Cherax quadricarinatus. Next base: position 32,746,570 of record NC_091329.1, on the reverse strand, counting down.
AAATTGCCTGCAAATAGTGGTGAAGTGAGTGAATTTAAGGCCAGCAAAGGCTGGTTTGAGAGATTTAAGAACCGTACTGGCATACACAGTGTGGTAAGGCATGGTGAGGCTGCCAGTTCGGACCACAAGGCAGCTGAAAAATATGTGCATGAATTCCAGGAGTACATAGAGGCTGAAGGACTGAAACCTGAACAAGTGTTCAGTTGTGATGAAACAGGCCTCTTTTGGAAGAAAATGCCTAAGAGGACCTTCATTACACAAGAGGAAAAGGCAATGCCAGGACACAAGCCTATGAAAGACAGGCTGACGCTAATATTCTGTGCTAATGCTAGTGGGGATTTCAAAGTGAAGCCATTACTAGTGTACCATTCTGAAAATCCCAGTGTGTTCAGGAAAAACAATGTTATGAATAGTAAATTGTGTGTGTTTTGGAAATCTAATAGTAAGGCATGGGTCATGAGGGAAATTTTCGTTGAGTGGTTCAATGAAGTGTTTGGCCCTAGTGTGAAAGAGTATCTCCTGGAAAAGAAATTGGATCTCAAGTGCCTGCTAGTAATGGACAATGCACCTGCTCATCCTCCAAACTTGGATGACCTAATTTTCGAGGAGTTTGGGTTCATCACAGTAAAGTTCTCGCCCCCGAATACCACTCCTCTCCTCCAACCCATGGACCAGCAGGTTATTGCAAACTTTAAAAAACTCTACACAAAAGCAATGTTTCACAGGTGCTTGACTGTGACCACAGACACTCACTTGACCCTAAGGGAATTTTGGAGAGAACACTTCAGCATCCTCCACTGCATAACCCTTATATGTATGGCTTGGGAGGGAGTGATTACCAGGACTTTGAGCTCTGCCTGGAGAAAATTGTGGCCAGATTGTGTCGACAAGAGGGATTTTGAAGGATTTGGGACTGACCCTAATGAGCCTATGTCTGTTGTAAAATCAATTGTGGCACTGGGGAGTTCCATGCGGTTGGATCTGAGTTTGGAGGATGTGGAAGAATTGGTGGAAGACCACAATGAAGAGCTCACCACTGAGGAGCTGCAAGAGCTTCAGCAGGAAGAGCAAGAGATCGTAGCTCAGACTCTTGCTGCAGAGGAGGAGGAAGAGAGATGGAAGAAATTAAAGAGATTTTTACTATGTGGGGTAAGATGGAAAGCTTTATGGAGGAACATCACCCTAACAAGGTTGTTGCAAGCCAGGTTGGCAACATGTACAGTGACAAAGTCTTGGGCCATTTTAGGGAAGTGTTAAAGAGACGCCATAAACAGAGCTCTCTCCACAGTTATTTTGTGAGACAGGACTCCAGTGACTCTCAAGGTGGTCCTGTGGCATTAAGAAACAGAGAAGAGAAGCAACCCCAGAAAAGCAAATGGTACCTGAGGTGTTGATGGAAGGGGATTCCCCTTCTAAACTATAAACAATCCACTCTTTCTCCTCCAGTCTCCCATACACTAAGAAATATCTCCAATAAAGGTAAGTGTTATGCTGTTAATGTTTCATTCATCATTTCCCATTGTATTGCTTATGTACTACATGTATATTTCATGTTAAAAATTTTTTTGTTTTAATACTTCTGGGTGTCAGGAACGGATTAATTGTATTTACATTATTTCTTATGGGGAAAATTGATTCGTAAATCGTAAATTTCGTTTATAGTAACGGCTCCAGGAACGGATTAATTACGAAAAACGAGGGACCAGTTGTACAGTAGAATATTAATTATAAATGAATCAAAATTTGTATAATACAAAGATATACGTATTTATATTCTAAAATGCTTTTGTGAAAAAAAGATTCAATTATATTCCTGTCAACAATGGATAAAAGGTTCAATGTGATTGTTCCAGTTATGATGTGGTAGTACATAGGTGAGTAAATGTGTACTGAGTATTTAGCATTTAGTCTAGGGTGATTAAGTGGCTTTTGAGAAGAGTCTTAAATTGATTTTCAGACTGGGTTACTTTAATATCTTCTGGTAATGAATTCCATATTTTGGGGCCATTTATGTGCATAGAGTTTTTACACAGTGTGATATGGACAGGAGGTATATCAAAAAGAGATCTGTGTCTTGTGTT